>NW_015506173.1:100028-115353 GCF_001515645.1 Sinocyclocheilus grahami
AAATAGTTCAGTTTTGTATGTAATGGAAAAGTGATTATATTTCGTTTAGTTTTTTTATAAAGTAAATTTAGAAAAATGTTTGGAGTATTTTTTGTTCGTTAATATGTAAGTTTTTTTAAGTAAAGGCCAGCTGCAGACAGTGAATCGATCATAGCCTATAGCCTATGTTTGATCAATTTAGCCGTCTCAAATCATCAGGACTTGCCTAAAATAAAATCTATATATAAAACAGTTCAAGTATATCACAATGTTAGTTTAAATGTTTAACTTATATAAATGTGTGCTGTTAGACGTATTTCCAATCGTTTGCGGAGGAGTGGAAGCTGAAGCGCGCTTTGCAGGACCGATCTCATGAAAGTGCGTATAGCACGATTTTCTGCTTCTATTTGGCATAATATTTCTATGTAGAAATTGACTTTGGCATGCAAAAGACTGATAAATTCATAATTAACGGCATGGGTTCAGTCGACAGAAATACGGGACACACAGGCCTATAATAACTGCTGAAATGTCTGCAGGGCAAATCTGCAGAGTGCTCATGGTACTCACAGTGCGTACAGCCCTATACCTGCAGGCGCCACTGACTCGGACGGTTGTCGTGGTAATAAACACCGTAAACAGCACCGTGTCCGCGCTTAATGCGCATATCCTATATGAAAAGCATTTTAGGGGGCCCTTGGCTTTTGGGGGCCCAAGGCGGTCGCCTACCTTTGCCTAATGGGTAAGTCCGCCCCTGTTGGGGAATGTGGATCATTGGAGTATTTAAGCTGTGTCAGTCTCATTTTATCATACCATGAGCTCCACTGTCACACAGCGGTTTCTGAGGCGGATGGCCAATGCGTGGACATGCATGTGCACATGTAGCGATGGAGGATGGCATATGTCTTCAGACAGACCCTAACTCACATTAGATCACTAACATGGAACAGTGCATATTAAACATCACTCCACCTGCTGACCGAGTGTCAAGGACTCACTCTGCAGTTAGACAGACAGACAGACAGCATGGCATGAATTACCCTAACTAAAATGAACAGACCACTCAGTATAAAATCTCTGGTACAGTTAAGTCAAAAAGCAAAAGCAGTTAGTTATACATTTAATAACATTTGAAACCTATTCAAATGTGTCATTCCAGCTATTAATTTAAAGGCATGAGAAAGACTGCAGATGAACTGAAAACGTGAAATATTAAAGGGTCAAAGACAAATAAAACGTCAAGATCTTTTTCAATGTAATGACTCTAAAAATGTCATGTTATGTAACCACATATTAATCATTATTGTAATAAAACTTTATAAAAAAAAATAATATTAATTCAGAAATTAAAAACATTAGTATAGTAAATAACTGATATAAAAATGTGTCTAGAATTTCTGAAGAAAACTTCAAGTCATTAACCAAAAGTCAGACTTAACATGAACTCAAACATTTCTCATACAAAAATAAAGGATCTGAGATGCTTTCCACATTAATTTCATATCCCATTACTCTTACAGCATGTCAGCAATGGTCTCATTTGTGTCTATTTCTATTTCTCCCCAAGTAACTTTACGAGAAGCATCGGAGAAGTTGATACTCCAGTGTTATATGAGAACTCCATTCTGTATCCTGTGCTGTGACAAAGCAACCTCCTGGCGATCAGCTTTTCCTCTGGGACTCTTATTTTGTCCTCTTTGTTGTGACTGAATAGTTGTGTTTGAACTTTGACAACACAATGCACAGTGTGAAGCTGTTTTAAATAGCACTTACTAAATGCATATGTCCTTTCCAGAGTGACATTTCAATCTAAATAAGAGCTCCATCTTTCACTCGCTCTCCCTTTGCCGATCCTTCACCTGCAATCATCGCAATGTGAAGTGAACTCTGATGGTCATTTGAAGAGACAGCCTATTACCTGAGTCCACAGGGAGTCTGTCTCTGTTTTTCCCCTCGTGTCTTTCTCCCTCTCACTCTTTCTTGTGCTCTGTCTCTTTGTCTCTGTTATGTGTCTGTCTCTTTTTGTCAATAAACTCAGCTCAGGATTGCCGAGGTGACAGCTGAACAGGCAAACGTTGTCTGAAGGTTTTCTACAAGAGAACACTCTGCGTCTCACTGTAGCATCAGGTGAGAGATGCCAAACTGCTCTCGGCTTCCACAGCTGCACGCGGGAAATCTTGGCATGAGCCTTAATATGAATTCCACAACGGATTTTTGGATTTCTTCTTCAACACTGCAAGCTTTACAATGAGCGGTCGTAAAAGAGTTTAAGTAAAAACTTGGACTTGTAATTTCCTTTTAGATAAGTATGGGTTAATAAGGAAATCTTAATCAATCAATCAATCAATCATTTCATGTAATAATTTTACTGCAAAACAGTTTATAAAAAAGTGAGACGTGGAATTTTTTATTATTATAATTTTTTTTTATCAAAAGGATGTGAGACTTGACAAAACTGAGATGCAGATTCTGTGTCAGCGACATGTGAACATGTCTGTCAGCAGCTTTTCACTCTGGAACCAAAACCTTTCTTCTCTCTGTATTTCTATGACCAGCAGCATAAGCCTACAGCTGAATCTTCACTTCAGATATTAAGGTGATAAGTTCTCTTTCAACAGATCAGCGGATAAGGATAAGAAAATTCTGTCATCATCTACTCGCTCTTGTGACAGTTCAAACCTACATATGACTTTATTTATTCAAAGAAACCAAAAGTTGAACTGTTGAATTCATTAACACGATCTGACACACACACACACAAAAGTGCTTTATCGGTCATTGACAGTTTATACTGTACACTACCCTCAAAAATGTTTTTTGAAAGAAGTCTCTTATGCTCAAGGCTGCATTTATTTTATTAGAAACACAGTAAAAACTATAGAAGCGTGTTTCTGCCATGAGATAGATAGATAGATAGATAGATAGATAGATAGATAGATAGATAGATAGATAGATAGATAGATAGATAGATAGATAGATAGATAGATAGATAGATAGATAGATAAGGCTTTTTCTAACGGAGCACGCTGCACAACTTCTTGTCCAGGCCCTTGTCATTTCTAGGCTGGACTACTGCAATGCTCTTCTGGCTGGACTTCCATCAAGCACAATCAAACCTCTACAAATGATTCAGAATGCAGTGGTACGACTGGTCTTCAACGAGTCCAAAAGAGCCCATGTTACACCTCTCTTTATCTCCTTCCACTGGCTACCGGTTGCGGCTCGAATCAAGTTCAAGACATTGATGCTTGCATATAGAACAGCCACAGGCTCTGCACCCGCCTACTTCCACTCACTACTACAAATCTACATCCCCTCCAGAAGTCTGAGATCCGCTAGTGAGCGACGCCTTGTGGTACCATCACAGAGAGGCTCAAAATCACTTTCCAGAACATTCTCGTTCACCATTCCTGGCTGGTGGAACGATCTTCCCACCCCTATCTGGAATGCTGAATCTCTGACAATTTTCAAGCGACAGCTGAAAACTCATCTCTTTCGAAGCTACTTGACTTCATCATCATTAAAAAAATAAAATAAAATAACAGTTCTCTCTCTTTACTCATTCCTTCTCTTTCTAGCTTGTACTTATTTGAACAATGTCTAGAAACTTGGTATTACAAGCACTACCTGTATCTGTTTGCCTCTTTAAGAAGAATCGCTTTATGTATCCCCCAATTGTAAGTCGCTTTGGATAAAAGCGTCTGCAAAATGACTAAATGTAAATGTAAATTTATTTATTGTTATTCTATGACTGGCACAAGCTTCCGTACTGAAATATTGTGAAATATTATTTTAATATATTTAAATTATTCTATTTTAATATATTTTAAAATGTACTTTATTATTGTGTTGCAAAACTGAATTTTCAGCAGCCATTACTCCATTCTTCATGGTTACATTCTAGATTGCTGTCTGTAAAAGTCTGTACTGTCACTTTTAATCAGTTGGTCCTTGCAATTGTTTTCTGGTCAAAACTCTGTATTTAATGGAGAGAGCGATTTAGTACAAAACAAATTGCATCTAAACATGGATTTTACATGATACAGGTAAGGCTCATCCTGTGCTTTGGGTTCCCTGTGCTGTTTTGTCATTCCTTGCTTCAAGATATGTAAACCATTAAAAAAGAGCTCAAGTCCTGAGGGGATGAAGATTAATATATGAAATCTCTCCTGCTCAGGGAGCAGCCACTTTGATGGATGTTTGTTGGAAGACCGTAACAGTAAAGAATCATTCCTCCACAGTCTACTTTCTACCCCAGTCTGTTCGCTGTGAAAAATAAACACATAATCGATGAGCACAGTATAATGGAGGAAGTACGCTTAAGAATCGGCTGCTCTGTTGAAAGAGGACTTATCACAAAAAAGGAATATTTGAAGTCAGGCTTCAAATGCGGGGTGATTCGCCTATGTAGTTATTCGTAAAAATACAGAGTGAAATTTTGAGCACAGAACAAAATGATGATAGCAGCAGAGCTCCCAATCTGCAGCTAAATCACAGTTTGTTACGCTTCACTGATGCATGCTGGATAATTGCTTTTGTATAATTGTTTGTGAAGGACCAGAGAATGAGGAGCCGCACCATTATCCTTAGACATTCAAAACATGTGTGACCTCTACGACATCTCCTGACAACATTTTCAAATAATGTCACGCCATTAGACTCTGTAGACCATTTTCATACAAATATGGTAATGAGTTGATACTAAAACAACAGATTTTCTTGGTACAATCTTGTATGTTTAGCTGTAATCCATTTATTTTTCTCAACTTCATTGGCATAAGAATGTAGTTAACACTCCAACAGTTGTCCTTAAGCAACACATTTCTCTTCAGTGCTGTCACCACCGCCTTTGTTCACAACATTGATGTTAGGAACACAAACTAATAAGTCTAATAAGCCCCAGCTATCCTGTTAATACTCCATTAGGTCAGCAGGAAACAAGTTATTCAAGCAAAGCAAGCACTAATGTCTCTAAAACATCAGCCAAGACATTCAATATCAGCTTTTCAAATAATGTCACGCCATTAGACTCTGTAGACCATTTTCATACAAATATGGTAATGAGTTGATACTAAAACAACAGATTTTCTTGGTACAATCTTGTATGTTTAGCTGTAATCCATTTATTTTTCTCAACTTCATTGGCATAAGAATGTAGTTAACACTCCAACAGTTGTCCTTAAGCAACACATTTCTCTTCAGTGCTGTCACCACCGCCTTTGTTCACAACATTGATGTTAGGAACACAAACTAATAAGTCTAATAAGCCCCAGCTATCCTGTTAATACTCCATTAGGTCAGCAGGAAACAAGTTATTCAAGCAAAGCAAGCACTAATGTCTCTAAAACATCAGCCAAGACATTCAATTGATATTGACTAAACAAGGCTTTTGATCCAGTTCCAAAACTGACACGGGATACAGAAACAGACTGAGATTCAATCCACAATGTCCAATAGTTTATTTTAGAGACATCCTGTTGGGATACTTACAAAGTACTTGAGTGTGTGTGTGTGTGCGCATGTTTGTCTATCCCAGTGGGGACCTCAACCTGAATGCACACTGACTCATGGGGACTCGTGTCACTGTGAAGACCTAAATTGAGGTCCCCATGGGGAAACAAGCTTATAAATCAAACAGAATTTTTGAAAATGTAAAAATGCAGAAAGTTTTTTAACGCTTTCACCGCCATTGATGAGTTATCTCGTCTTTTAGAAGAAAACGCTTCCCCGCCACATACAAGTTTTTATGGCTTTTCGTGTTTTCACTGTTATACACTTGGGGGCGCTTTTACACATCTTCTGAACGAGTACAAAACCACAAAAAACACACGTGAACAGGACGGAGAAACGAGCGATGTCTTATGTAAACAGATGCCTATGAAAAATAATACGATCATCAGCAATAGACAGCATATAAATGAAAACTGCATAATTTTACGCAGTGAAATGTTGATCCAGGAAGTGGTCTATGGCTGTGCAAGCTTTGGAGGTGTTGATGGAAGCGATTTACTGGATTTATGCTTTGATAATCGTACTAAATATTATCCAGATGTAGTTTTTGATAAAAATGAGATTTTCTCACCTTTTTGCTCAAAATTATGCATTTTTATGAAACCTACCTATATTCAAGTGTTGATAAAAAAAGAATGCTTTAAGCGAGAATAAAACAGATTTTTTGTTTAAAAGTAGAGGCTCTGATCTTTATTTTGGTGTATTGCATATTCAAATATTCATACAGCAAAATATACTGGAGGCCATGAAATTTTCCCGGCATATCACTATACAGATTATAAGTAAAATCTGAAGCAAAACCTGTTAAGAACCACTGAGCTGAGAACTAAGCATATGAGACAAGGGAGAATTTTCTCTAAATTGCACTTGTAAGCTTATATTAATACAAATGTCAGAAAAGTCCTGTGAGACGACTGAAAGAACCACTATCATAGCTGCATTAATGCCTATTGTGTGTCACATAAAATCTGTACATTAATTAAAGAAGCAAACCTCTGTTTATCAAGAGCATTTAGGCACTTCAGCCAAGACAGCCAAGAAATCAAGATGATAATTAGGAGGTAAAGATCAGAGAGTTCTTGAGGAATAGTGGAGCCGCAACATTTCTACTGCAACACACAGTGCAGTGACACTAAAGAACTGCATCAATAAACACAGATCAAAATACTTTTGACCTATTTTTGTGATTGATTCATACTCAATAGTTCAAAACCATATCGTGTATTGCCTAATGAGACAAGTAGTCATGAATAAGACTTATACTTCACTATGAGTAAGGTATTGCGGTATCTTTTCAAAGGATTGCATAGTGTTTCCCAATCTTTTTTGTCTTCCTAACCCAAATGTCTTCAGAGAGCCTTCAGTAAGGCTCATGTTCCAAAATCAGAAATGTGTTCCTTTAAACCCTTAATATATACATTTTTATTAAAGTGACCAAACAAGATTACATTTATAAACAAAAAACAATCAATAGCAGGCATTGTCTTGTAAAATAAGCAGGTTTTTAATGTTTTGAGAGTTTTGTTGTACATGAAAAAACTATATATATTAAAATTTCACACTAATTATTGTGTATAAGTACTTAAAAAGTGTATTCATCAAACTAATTTCAAAATTATACCACTGTTTCCATTTGTATCGAAAATGTATATGCATTACCTCTGATTAGCTAAACCTCATTAAGGATGGAACTGCATCATATTCAATAATAAATTATAGATTTATGAATGACCTCAACAATACCACGGCCTTTACATTCTTCCAGAGAGATGAGGATTACATTGGAATCTCACACCAATGTCCCCTTTTCTGTTTACAGCCAACAGAGGCAAATGAGAGATTTGTGAGAGGGGTGAGGACAATAATCAGTCTCTGTGCGGATGACATGTTTGAGCTAATTTAATTTCACCGGGGTGCTCCTCCTGTTCGACCCAGTGATAATTTTTTACACATTCATTCACAGCTGGGGCATTAATCAAACTCAAGTCTGAATATACCTGAGATATGTCTTAGCTCACTGAAAAATAAGCTATTTGATCATGAGAACAAGACCAAAAAAATAAAAAATCCCAAAAGTCTAATTGAGATGCTCACTGCTTTTGTGCCTTTCTCTTCCGGTCTTAGTTTCATGCTGAACAATTATTTCAAAATGACGTGCTACAATAGGCAAATATGCCGTTGATACTCAAATCCAGTATAATTTGATAAAAAAAAAATAATTTTGTCACAGAATGTAGTTTTAAGAGGTTTTTAGGTGATAATGTAGTTGTTTAGACTTCAAATATGCAGTTTGTTAATAAAGATAACACCTATTTGAAAATTAGCTTTGCCGTTTTCGGAGATGTGAGCTCCAGGGCGTCAGTGGCCATTCAGAGCTCATGAACCCACCTCGGCCAGATTTCTGGAATTTGCCGCTGGCTCTGAGTAGTTAAACATGTGATATAATTTGTTTTGTCTAATCCTACACCACACCTAAACTTAACAACTAGCTTTCTAAATATTAATAACAAGCAAATTAGGAGTTTAGTGAGGCAAAAGTCTAAAAACCCATTGACTTTTTATTCATTTTAGTTTTAGTTATTTAGTGCATCAAGTTAAACTAAAAAAAAAAAGAACTTATCTGAGCAACTATCTGAAAGTAAGTTTAAATTTGCTTGATATTTCATTTTGTTTCAGTTAACGATTATTTTGTTTTGTTTTTTAAAAACCTAGGCTCACAAATGTCAAAACAGCGTTTTTAATAAATATGGTTTTACTTCAACAGTGTCGTAGGTAGTGTTTACACAAGTACCATTTTACATGGTTCTTTTGGAAAGAGTAAATAATGGATTTGGCTGCATTTGCTGTTGTTTTTACAAACTCAAAACAGTAGTTGCATCGTGAGACCAAGTACTTTTAGACCTTTGATATGATTGACAGCTAGTGTTTAACATTAATTTACCTGTCAAAATACAAACACCACAACAGCAATGCCTCACGATTGAGACTTTTGTAATAGGGCCATATAAATAAAAAAGAGAAAAACATAAACAATTCAGCTATTCAAAACCATAATTAGGCCACCTACTAACATCTACATTTGGCCATAAGGTATAATTCAGTTGGGTTTCAATGCGTCTTTCAGAGCAGCATGTTAATATGCTGATTTCTCGTTTGTTTTCCACATTCTTTTTTTTGGGGGTGAAAAAAAGGAAACATGCTTGCTCAAATGGGAGTTGCATAGTGAGGTGAAGAATAACCCTCAGCATATTGCAGAATAATTGCCTTTTTCTTTCATTACATTTTCTAAGAGCACATCCATTTCCAGTTTAATGGAGCTAAAACAATCCTCTACCTGTGAGCCTATATTCCTCCCAGCAAGACTGCTTGTCCTTTTTGCCTGGCAGCCATGTTCACTCATGTTGTGGTGGCATTTGTTCCTCAAACTACATCATTCCAGATGAGTGGGACTATTGAACAGCAGGAGGGAGATTCTCTGAAATGGAAAGTGCCAAAAGGCATAACTGAAATAGGAAATCTTAAGTGGCAAACAAGAAGCATTCCCATCTCATCTCTATGTTGAGGGCATGGGTGGATATCATTGTTGTTGTTGTTTTATTTATTCAGTCATGTCCGACTATTGGTGATTTGACATATAAAGTTCTTTCAATTGTCGCAGTCATTAAATACACCACTAGTGTACAGTAATTACTCTCGAGCCCGGGGTACTCCCCCTGTCCGGGGAGAGGAGTCCGAGCTCGGGTTTAAGCCCGGACCCAGTGCGCTCCCCCCGAGTGTTCCTCCCCGTGCTGGGGTAGGAACGGGCTGAAGGTGAGGAGTCGGGGTGGTGGAGGGATGCTGAACGACTAGAAATAATGAAGGTAAGGCTGCTTTGATTATTTATAGAGGTTTTCTCTTGTGCTGATTGGATAGATGGTGTAATTACTGATGATGGACTGGCCATGTTATCTGTGCGTGCTCCTCCCGAAATTTGTTAATAAAACATAACTTATTGAAACAAGCGTATGTACTGATACTCAAAACCATGATCACAAAATGAGGATTGTCAAGCAAAATTGATTCAAGAATTTGAGTGAAATTCTTAAACACTACTCTATTAAAAATTAGAAAGTCTTAAACACTATAAACACTACCCTACTACCGTTTTTTTGGGGAAAGAAGTTAGCGTTTTATTTAGCAAGAATGTATTAAATTGATCAAAACTGACAGTAAAGACATTTAAAGGCTGCTCTTTTAAACTTTTTACTCATCAAAAAATATATAGTACTACAGTTTCCACAAAAATATTAAGCAGCACAACTTTTTTCAACAAAATTATAGAAAATGTTTCTTGAGCCCCAAACCAGCATCTTAGACTGATTTCTGAAGGATCATGTAACACTGAAGACTAGAGTAATGATGCGGAAATTTCAGCTTTGCATCTAAAGAATAAATTACATTTTAATTTTAAATATTAAAACTAATATTAATTTTAAATTTAAATAAAAAAAAATTATTTTAAATTCTAATAACATTTCACATTATTACTGTTTTTACTGTATTTTTAACATGGCCTTGGTGAGCATAAGAGACTTATTTCTAAAACATTAAGAAAATCTTACCGACTCCAAACTGTAAAACAGTTTATTGACCAGTTTTAATAATGCACACCAACTGGACAAGCACTTAATAAGAGCTAACCAGCATAAACTAGTCTGGATAATGATGTTGGTTTAGGCTGGCCTTTTCAGCAGGGAATTTAATATGTCATTCTATCTTTGACTGTAGGTTTGCAGTGGCTGCTGATTTTGGATGCACAGTGCTGTACAGTCATAAGGTATTTCCCCAGTCTAAGCCCTGGCATTTTCACTCCGGCTGCTCAGAGTCCCAGCACAGCGCCCAGACTGTTTTAACATTACACCTAGAGCCTCATCAATCTTACAGTACTGTCTCGCTGCATCTCCGCTTACAGTAATGGAAATCATTAAAAAGGGATTCACAAGAAGATACAAGTGCTGTGCCTGTCATCGTATTTCTTCTCCACTGTATACACACAAACACACGCACTGAAATGTTTCTAGGGAAAATGTGGGGTGTGTGTGTGTGTGTGTGTGTGTGGATGTGGGTCCACCCGGCTGGTTGGCAGTTTTAGAAACCGTCTGTGATCCAGTGTAGAGCTATTGAGCTGCCCTAGAGCCAGTGCTGATGATTTAGTGGCTGTGGCCCGAGGGGGGTCAGAGCAGAAGGGAGGGAGCAGAGGACAAATAGAGCAGGCGGGGGTGAGGCGTCCTATCGCCTCCCTGTGGCCAGCCTGTCGTTATATATCGGCCAAAATTTTCATATCGGTGCATCCCTAATTACTTTACTAGTTACTTGAAAAAAGTAATCTGATTACGTAACTTGCGTTACTTGTAATATATTACCCCCAACACTGCGCACAAGTCTCCAGTTGTCAGGGTTCCCATACATTTTAATCAATGAATTTCCATGATTTTTTCAGCGGTTTGTGAAGGATAAGGATTTTTAAAAATCATTTTATAGAGACTGCACTCACAAAGAGCCATTTCTAGGCTATTAAATATTCAGTCAGCATAACTAGAAAAATGTATGCTTGTTATAGAGATTTCCATAACCTTCACTTGACTTAAGATTTAATTAATTTTCAGGTGCAGAAATGACAATTTTTTAATTTGTTGATATGTAATATGTACCAGTATTTGGTCCCACTTTATATTAAGTGGCCTTAAATGGTTAGTTCACCCAAAAATGAAAATGCTGTCATTAATTGCTCACCCTCGTGTTGTTCCAAACCCGTAAGACCTTCGTTCATCTTCGGAACTCAATTTAAGATATTTTTGATGAAATCTGAGGACTCTCTGACCCTCCCATAAATAGCAAGGTAACTACTACGTTCAAGGTCCAGAAAAGTACCACGATGATCGACAAAGTAGTCCGTGTGACATCAGTGGTTCAACTGTACAGTTATGAAGCTATGAGAATACATTTTTGCGCACAGAAAACAAAAATAACAACTTTATTCCACATTTTCGTCTCTACTGCGTCACTTGTGGACACGCGTTCACTACAGTAGCATGACTCGAGCGTGTGTCGGCACCGGCGCTGACCCAGATCCGGCGTGATGACGTCATTACGCCGAATCTGGGTCAGCGCCGTCACACGTTCGCATCATGATACTGTCTAAAAAACCTAAAAAAACAAGAACTCAGAATTGTGATATAACACGTTGGGTTTCCATGTGTAATGGGGACATTCCATAGGTGTATTGTGGTTTTTCACTCGCCTTAATTTTCTATAAGCAGAACTTAATATCTTGAAATATTTTGATTTTGTTTTAATGATGTTTAAATATTTTTACTCAAATAAGACAAAGAATGCTTATTAAAAAAACTAAACAAAATAAAGCAAAACAAAAAAATGTTTTGCATGTGACTGTGGGATTACATTTCCTATGCCATTACATTTCCATTGCTATCTGGTAACCTTGACCTTGAAGGTGCGCTCAGTGCTTGTGGCTGGACCTTGCTGCTAAACTCACACAGCTTATTCACCTGCTCAGGTACCTGTCAACCTCACAATACAGTGACCTTGAAGCAAAAGTCATCCATTTTTCACTTTCAAATTCAATTTTAAAATGAACTAGAGCATAAGTTATATATATGTATATATATACAATTTTTGTTTGTCCAAACAAGACAGATAAATAGTTTCCAGGCAAACTTTTTAGAAAACAATCATAATTTCTGCAATTCCATTTACACACAAATGACACTGTCAAAATTGTAAAATATTATATTGTAGCCATTATGAGCACAAGCTGTAACACACTTGTACTAACCAGATAACATGTATTTGTTTCTTTAATTCTCTGTAGGTTTCAGCCATCTCTAAGTTTGTCATGTTTAGTAGCAATTATATAATAATTTATTGTACCATTTAGCAGAGTCTCTCTTAAGTTCTCAACTTTGAAGAACAGTATGATCTCAGTAACTCCCCTAACCCTATGTGTCTGTATCTTAAGACAGAATCTCCTTCAGGTATAAACAGGTATAAGAATCACAAGCCTTTCCTACAGCTCAGTGTCTTTAGTTTTCCCTATGGTAAAATTATCTACAGTGTTTGTCTTTGGTTAGGCAACCGAGGGAGCTTCTGTCAAAATCAATTAGCCTTTTTTTTAAGTTAAACCTGGTTCACTGCACAATGGTTCAAAATTAATTACGGCTGACTCCATGCCATACTGACAGTGTCCACAAGTGCACAGCTCAAGCAATGGCAGGTGATAAAGTGTCACTAATGCTGTGTTAGTAAAGTACTACAGTTCAGGAAGTACTCAATCAACATTCAGTCTTAAGCCTGCATTTATTTAATCAAAAATACAGAAAAAAACAGTAATATTCAGCAAGGATGTGTTAAAGTGAATAAAATTGATAGTAAAGACTTATATTGTTGTAAAAGATTCCTTTTTTTATTTTATTTTAAACAACTTTAATAATCAAAAAATCCTGAAAGAAGGATCACATGTTATAAAATAAATATTAAGCAGCACAACTGTTTCTAGCACTGATAATAAAGCAGCATATGTGATTTCAGGATCATGTGACACTGAGGACTGGAGTAATGAGTGGTGAAAATTCAGATTTGCATCACAGAAATAGATTATATTTTAATGTATAGTTAAAAACAAAACCATTATTTTAAATTGTAATAATATTTCAAAATATTACTGTTTTTTTTTTCTTTATTTTTGATCAAATAAATGCAGGCTTGATGAGCATAAGATACTTCTTTCAGTGAGCAAAACATTAAAAATAGTAATGTGTCCAAACTTTTGACTGGTACTGTATAAATACAAATATGATGAAATATTGTATAAATAAAAATGTTAGGAATCATTTGTTTCAAGTGCTTTTTATTGGGGGTGGGGGGCCTCCAACATGAATTTTGCCTAGGGCCTCCAAATATCTAGAACTGGCCCTGGTCTTACACAATGTAGCACTGTAGTGCTGACGTGTTTTTGAAAGCCAAGCCAGAAGTTAGCATCAGGGTAGTTTCCTCGACAAAAACCCAACAGGATTTGTTCATGGTCTTTTGGATAATTACAGAAAATAACCTCTGTGACCAACAACGTTTATGATTCTTACATATTCTGTTAAGCATTGTAATCATCATACATTTGTGAAGATTACACAATTGTTATGAATTTTAGAAGCCTAAATACAAGGGGCAGCAAAGAAAACAGCTAAATGTAGGCTATAAACGAACTTCACCACTGTCACATGCCACCACTGCCAATAAGCTCACTCTTTCGGTCTTTATTTAAAACATTTCTCCTGAAATTTTGAGTTAGAATAGTTTGCAAGAGTGCGATTATAAACGCAACAAGGTTGTAAAAGTGGAGCTGTGAATAGATGAGTCTTCCTGCTCTTCGTGTTGAAGCCTCGACAACATCTTAAGTGTCATTTAGCTACTTGTTAGCAACAGCTTTTTCAAGTAAATGCATTTAAAAAATCACAAGGGAGTACTACTGATGTATTTTATGTCGTAGAATAAAACATGAACATATCTTGAGCTTGTGTTAACCACATGCCATATTTCAGGCATTTAACCAAAATCCATTAAAAAACCCCATTGACTTCAGGATGATGGAACCGGAAGCGCTAAAATGCTAACTTATTTCTGGGTTTTGGCTTACAAAAATGCATCACTCATGCAGCACTCTATTTAGATTATCAAGTAAGTTTGTCTCATTGTAAGCAATTTGAAAATGGTCATTTGCAGGCCTGTAAAAGTAATAAAAAAAGAATGGAAATCTCGATAATGAACATTAATAGGTTATAAATTGCTCTTTGTGACTGTCAAATCTTTGTGTTATTCCTTATCCATCACAAATCATTTAAAAGTCATTGGAAAATCATAGACATTCATCATGGCTGGTTAGCATGGGTGAGACACATTCTGAGGGCCATAAAAACATCTTCATTGATAGCCAAAGCATTCATGATAAAATAAAAATATTTGCAAGAAACTCATACAAGAAAAATATTTTCTATATTGTGGTGCCATCAATTAATCAACATTATCATTATGCCATTTTCCTGCTTCAGAGCGATTAGCCACATGGCATTTATGCTTAGGTGATTGGCGTGTACACTACAGCTTCACGTTCTCATAGGGCTGGACAATAATTCAATATCAATATGTATCGCGATATAATTCTTTTCAATAACGGTGATATGATTTTTAAACACATTTCCGATATTTCGATATACATTACCAATGTTTCCCATACATTGATTTATTTGTGGCGTTTGACTTCATTGAATAAACATGAGCACTGCACGTTTCAAAATCATAACACGGCGTGGGTATTTTATATGAATGCACATATCTAACCCACATATTTAATGTGTTGGCAGACAACCAATTTTTCAATTTTAAATAAGCCCGTCTCCAGCAACATGTTTTTGTTGTTGTTCTTTTTTTCTGCAGCAACTCAGAGCACTTTTAATATTCTTTATCCTGGCTGAAGCACATTTGTTTCAATCTATAACAATAATCAGCCACCCTACATTACCAGTCAAAGGTTATTGAACAGTAAGATTTTTAATGTGTTTTTTTTTGTTTTAAGAATTATCTTCTGCTCACCAAGTCTGCATTTATTTGATCCAAAGTACAGCAAAAACAGTAAAATTTAGAAATATTTTCTATTTGAATATATTTTAAAAGGTAATGTATTCCTGTGATCAAAGCTGAATTTTCAGCATCATTACTCCAGTCTTCAGTGTCACATGATCCTTCAGCAATCATTTTAATATGCTGATTTGCTGATTATCAATAT
>NW_015506173.1:116061-124869 GCF_001515645.1 Sinocyclocheilus grahami
TACCATTCAAAAGCTTGGAGTCAGTATGATTTCTTTCTTTCTTTTTTTTTGGAAAGAAATTATAGAAATTAATACTTTTATTTAGCAAGGATGCTTTAAATTGATCAAAAGTGATGATAAAGACATTTATAATGTTACAAAAGATTTCTATTTCAGATAAATGCTGTTCTTCTGAACTTTCTATCCATCAAAGAAACCTGAAAAACTTCTACTCGGCTGTTTTCAACTTAATAATAAATTATTTTTGAGCAGCAAATCAGAATATTAGAATGATTTCTGAAGGATCATGTGACTGGAGTAATGATGCTAAAAATACAGCTTTGAAATCACAGGAATAAATTGCATTTCAAAATATTTCCAAATAGAAAATAGTTATTTTAAATAGTACAATTATTTCAAAATGTTACTGTTTTTGCTGTATTTTGGATCAAATAAATGCAGGCTTGGTGAGCAGAAGAGAATTCTTTAAACACAATAAAAATCTTACTGTTCAAAAACCTTTGACTGGTATGTTAGAAGATATTAATAATTAATAAGTTGAGTCTGAGATGTTTCTTTGACAGTGATTTCACATTTCTTGTTTGTATGAAGGCCAAATACAAATAAAAGGTGAACATTAATTTATTTGTGCTGTTTTTTTTTTCTAAAGTATTATATGGTTTTATATGAGGTGTCAGAGACTTGGCAAATTAATTTTTCATAAGTTTGCATGCACAGACATCTGTTGTGGGCGTTCTATAATAGTGTTCATATCGATATCGGAATTATATCGTATCGAAATTAAGAAATATATCGTGATATAAATTTTGGCCATATCGTCCAGCCCTACGTTCTCATGCCTATGAGAAAAAACATTTCAAATTCAAGTTTACTTCCATCAAGAGATGAATGAAAATGCTAATGGATAGCTTTCACTCCACTGAGTAGGTATGTGAGGTAGGGGTTTGCCGGTACGAGTATCGTTACCGAACGATTCACGGGGGCAAATACCAAATGGAAGTGATCATCCCTATCCCCTTGGAGTGGGAACTTTGGAGTGAGCAGGGCACGTGCGTGCCATTATGTAGCACGCTGTAATGTGATGTAATTTCCTCATTATCTTCAGCTGGGATGTTCCCGTGACAACGCAGCACAGTGTCCGTCAGCCGATGTAGCTGTTTTACTGTCATAAATGCCTTTTTATTGTTGTTAGCATAACTGTTGCAAATAAACATACATTTTATATTTTAAAACGTTTTTAAAATATGCTATATAATATATAAAAACTAATATATATAAAACTTTGTAAAATATTAAATGTATATTTTTTTTATGCCGGTGTCCATCAGCGATGGACAGGTTCGTTAGTGCATTGTCACGGGAACATCCCAGCTGAAGATAATGAGGAAATTACATCGCTCCCTTTGCCAAGTGCATTCCAAACGACTACATAATGGCACGCACGTGCCCTGCTCACGCCAAAACCCCCCACTCCAAGGGGTTAGGAATGATCACTTCCATTTGGAATTTTCCCTAATGTGAGGTTATTTGGAGATAGTTAGACCAGCTTTCTCTGTATGCAAACATCACTCTCCCTTGTGTATTCACACAAGAAAGGTATTCACGATAAACCACAGAGGCAGAGAACAGAGCTTGCATAACATTACATAGCAACAGGGAGCTTTTCACCAGTACCGTTGAGCTGCTCACACATATTCATCCTACAGAGGATACACAGCCTTGAAACACTGGAGCCTTTAAATGAAATCTAATACTATTCCCATATCAGGTCATGCCTCTGTACGGCTTTTCCACCTCTCCTTTGCACACATACCACAGAAAGCAATTACTCTTTGTCAACTATCTAATCTATTGTTATGATGTTGGTGGAGAATCGAATGAATTCGGCTCTCAAGACCCAAAGGTAAACAGCACACTTTCCTTTTGCACCGGCACGGAGTGTTCTCATGCCTATTTAGGCTTAGTTGATACAATGATGGATGGATGGCTATAGAGACGACTAGATGGAGAATGAGAAAAACAAATAATGAGTGAAATTTGACAAATGTTCACATATTCTTTTTAGCACTATGTTCAAACAAAGACATTTATGGTAAAGCGACACCTCCGGGCAGCTATTCTGCAGGTAATATATTTGAATTCAGCAATCAAATCTGATAACAATGGTATCATAAATTGATTCATGAAATCAGTGATAATAGGTCTCCCATTAGTTTTTCTATAAGTGGTCCATCTCCACCCTTTTATAATGTCTCTGATTTAGACTACATTTATCCACCCCTGTGCATAATGCTGCACCTGCCTGCAATTTCAGCATACTTTGCACTGCTGGGAAATGCGCCTGTTAAGTCATGGCAACAAATAAGATTTAAGAAGTGGGACAACAAAACTGTTTATCTAAATAATTCCAAACTGACATGGGAAATCTGCAGATAAACACACAGAACCTAAAATATTGGATTAATGTGAACTACTATGAAAACATGCAAGTTGTTGTACCTTAAAATGACCCTTCAGTGGTGTAACTTAATGTAGTCACCTCAAATTAAACAATGTTTTACTGTTCAAAAGCTTGAAATCAATATTTATTTAAAGAAATCGTAACTTGACGTATAGAATGGTGGATTCAATCGATCAAAATCACAGTTACGCTGTTACAAAAACATTCTAATTCATATAAATGTTGTTCTTTAGATCTTGCTTTTCATAAAACTATCCTGGAAAAAAAGCATCAGAGTTTCCACAAAAATATTTGGCAGCACAACACACAACTGTTTTCAACACTGATAATAATAAGAAATTAAGAAAATTTTATGGAAAAATTCAGCTTTGCCTTTCTTTATAAAAATAGAAAAAGAGAAAAAGAGAAAACACTTATTTTAAATTGTGGTCCCACTTTATATTAAGTGGCCCTAATACCTGTGTTCTTACATAGTAACTAGATGTGTACATAGTATGTAACCACAGTGCAAGTACACATTGGTACATCGTATCTACAGCTGTAATGTTTGTGTAACTACACATATGTAACAACCCACTGAATGGTATGTGCAAATACAAATGTGTAACAGGACATTGGTAACAACACTTTTTGGTAATGAAAGTACAAATGTGTAACAGATCTAGCAGCACTTTTTGGTAAAGAAAGTGTTACACTTTATATTAAGTAAACAATTCCTATGGATTTACCACGTATTACTGATGTTACACAGCAGAGGCAAGTAAGTTAGGCTTTACATATAAATGGTGGTTGGTGTCCAGAATGTTACACTTTATATTAAGTAAACAATTCCTATGGATTTACCACGTATTACTGATGTTACACAGCAGAGGCAAGTAAGTTAGGCTTTACATATAAATGGTGGTTGGTGTCCAGAATGTTACACTTTATATTAAGTAAACAATTCCTATGGATTTACCACGTATTACTGATGTTACACAGCAGAGGCAAGTAAGTTAGGCTTTACATATAAATGGTGGTTGGTGTCCAGAATGTTACACTTTATATTAAGTGGACAGTTCCTGAGGAGATACCATGTATTACAGTGGTGCACCAACTTTAGATCCAACTCCTCCCACTTTACATATCCCTAAACCTACCCATTTCCACCCCCTGGATCCCATTTCCACCCCTAAACCTACCCATCTCCACCCCCTGGATCAAATTGTTCCAGTCACTCTTATACATATTGTTGTTACAAAATGTAGTTATATATGTCCTGTTACACATTTGTACTTACACAAACTATTCGGAGGGTTGTTACATGTGTGTAGCTACATAAATATCACAGCTCTAGATACTATGTACCAATGTGTACTTACTCTGTGGTTACATACTACATACACATCTAGTTACTATGTAAGTACACAGGTATTAGGGCCACTTAATATAAAGTGGGACCACAATTGTAATAATATTTCATATTGTTACTGATTTTTTTTTTATCAAATAAATGCAGTCTTGTTGTGCATAAGAGACTTCCTTCAAAAAATAACTAAAATATATTATTATAATATTTAGTAATTTAATATTTAAAAAAATATATTATTTATTTTATATTTTTTTATTATAGGAATAAAAATAAATACAATTAAAACATTTAATTGTGCCATGTTGCTAGATGAAACACATTCAGGTTACTTTTTTTTCATTGTAATGATGTAATATTTTCATACTGTAAACAATCCCCATCAAATAGATTTAGCTAATATTTGTATTGTAAGCTTGCATTGAGATACAATCTCTGATATAATGGAATAGGACAAGAACAGTGCATAACAAGACAATAAGGGATGCATCTTCATCTCATAAACAATCTATAACAACATCTTGTTAACAGTTTTGAGGGAGTAGAGCCAATAAGCTCTGAACGCTCTGCTCACGTGGGGATGGTACTGTATGCATGACTGCTCAAAAGGAGGTCAATCAATCGGTTTGACTCTGCACAATTCACTTTGCATCTGCTTGATCAGTGCAGACATAAAGAATATTCCATAACCACAGGGCACATGAGCCATACTACAAAAATAGAATGAATCTGTAAAAGCACTGGTAACTACTGTATAACTACTCAGAGTGGCTGCAAGAGACATCAATGTTTCTTGCAATGCAGCTTTAGATCAGATGCAAAAGATCAATTGGTGACATTGCATTTCACATAACCAGAGGGAACGACACATTGTGCGTTCATCAGAGTGAATGTGTGCTCAGCTAACTGTGAGTTGAGTCAGACTGCTACATCCTGGCATTGAATGACTCCTCTGTTCAGGCCCAATGATTTCCAACCAGTCTTACTGCTTTCAAATGTATGGATAGTTTGACAGTGTAAAAAAATTGAATATATGAAATCATAATATATTCATGAAAAAATGCATCAGTGAGAATATTGGAAACACTCTCATGCATCAAAATCTAGCTTGACTACAAATCAGAAATTACATTCCAGCCGAAAAAGTAATGTTTAGTGAATATCAAAACTAAAAAAAAAAAAGATGCAAACTGGATCGTGTTTGCTTTAGAGCAGGGCTGCCCAAACTCGATTTTCTTTCTTTGTTAAACAAGACGGCTCACATGAATTTCGTTCAGTCACTGTTTGTCAGCAGATCCTCATTCACAAACAAAATGCTTTGCTTGTTTAGTACAGTCATGCACTTCATAAGGAAGAGATGTCAGTGAATGAAAAATGAGTCATCGCCTGAAAGTAAATAACATGATTTGTTCATTTAAAACAGGGCTGCCCAAACTCGGTCCTGGAGGGCCAGTGTCCTGAAGAGTTTAGCTCCAACCCCAATTAAACACACCTGAACCAGCTAATCAAGGTCTTACTAGGCATACTAGAAACTTAAAGGCAGGTGTGTTGAGGCAAGTTGGAGCTAAACTCTGCACGACACCGGCCCTCCAGGACCGAGTTTGGGCAGCCCTGCTTTAGAGCATAAGACGAGCTGCATCACATTGAGGTGTTTAGCCAAAGCTGATCAAGTCATATATATTCAGCTCATGCCAACATGACACCACAATGCTGCATCCTCACCCTCCTCCCGTGTCCGCCCACGATGCATTACGTCTGGCTGTTACCCCAGCGAGGAGTAATGTCAGTACACAAGGACAGTTTTCTCTCATTCATGGGCCTGACAGCACTACCAGCTAATGCACATCCCATCCACTGCTACTGGACTCTACTTTTCTCAAATTGCACTGTATATGAATAGTGATGTACTTTGCACACTCTGTGACAGAGGAAAGACTGGGGCTAGTTGTCATGTGGGGATGTTATGGTAACTTAGTAACTCCACAAATGTGTTTTCTCTAGCAGTGGATATTAAAACCTTCTTGCATTAGAATAATTGTACAATCGCAGTATCATCATATTTGTGTGATTTCAAATAGTTTCTAAATAGTATATAGTTATATTAGTAACACTTTACAAAAAGATTCCATTAGTTAATAAATTAACTGACATGAACAAACAATGAACAATACATTTATTACAGTATGTATTAATCTTTGTTAATGCTAGTTAATGAAAATGCAGTCGTTCATTGTTAGTTCATGTTAATTCACAATGCATTAATTAATGTTAACAAGCACAACTTTTGATTTTAATAATGCATTAGTAAATGTTGAAATTAACATTAACTAAGATTAATAAATGCTGTAGAAGTATTGTTCATGCTTAGTTCATGTTAACTAAAGCAGTTAACTAATCTTAACTAATGAACCTTATTATTGTAATGTGTTACCATTATATTTGTGTGTGTATATATACACTGCCATCAAAACATTGTGTTTGTATGCTTTCTATGTTGAACAAGGCTTGTAAAAACAGCAAAAGTGTGATATATTTTTGCAGTTTTAAATAACTTTTCTTTTTAAATATGTTTTCAAATTTAATTTCTGTGAGGATCCAGTGTCACATGATCCTTCAGAAAATGATTCTAATATGCTGATTTGGTGTGCAAGAAATATTACTTATTGTTATCAATGTTAAAAACAGATGTGCTGCATAATATTTTTGTGGAAACTGATACATTTTTGTTCAGGATTCATTTGAAATAGATATATTTCATTACATTATAATTTTATAATTACAACATTATAATTTTAATTTAAATGTTTTATTTGTAAGTCTCTGTAAATGTTTATCACTTCATCGTTTCCCCCCAGGCGAATAAAGGTGGAAATGTTCAGTAGCTTCAGTAGACTTGTCTATATAGAACATGTCCATAAAATAAATCTACTCTGAGAAATATTAACTAAAGTTAAATGTATGACTACAAGCCTCAATCTCCCCTAATGCCTTCCTGGGATCAATCATGTGTATCTACCTGACTATTTATCCATGGATCCGTAATCCCACAGAGCCCTTACCTTCAGTCTGGCCTTTGTTGATGCTCCAGTAACTCTGCAGACACTGCATTTCTTTCTTCATTCCCCTCTTGCAGCGGCAGTCGAACAGAGCCATATCCTTCAACACTTCCTGGGCTTCCTGGCAATCCTTATTGGTCAACATGGTGTTCCTGTCCTTGCCTGCCAGACACTGCCTCATGATCCTGAAGCGATGGCTGCACTTTTGGTCCTGGTTACAATTCTCGGTGGCTCTTAAACAGTCCATTGAGTCTTGGCGTCCAGACTCAGAGAGAGAGGAAGAACCCGACATAGAGAACACAAGCTCATCTATGAAGGAGGGTGGAGAGGATGGAGGTTCAGATTATTCATTCATTCATTCATTCATTCATTCATATGGGCTGAGAAATGCCCTGCTAAAACTACTCTTTAATAGGATAACAGGATAAAAGTTTAACAAGTCTTTATCTATGACAAATTAATCTATAAAGACATCAGTGTCTGCATCCGCTCATTTTGTCGTTATAAAATATTATTTTAGACAATGACTAATCCAGACAAAGAGTGCAATTTAAAGTCCATCAAGCCAGTTGCAATGACCAGATGATTGTGAAACCATTTTAATGACTCACAAGGATCACTTGACAGCTCAGAATGGTGTCAAAGTATGAAAAACATGCCTCGAAGAGTAAAATATATACATGGCACAAAAGACTTCTAATTAGCATGACATGAGTCACCAATAAATAACAGTCTTTTTTTAGTATTTGTTAAAAATGGATTTAATTAGCTGCTGGTAAATGCTCTTTATACGTTCCTCATATTAATGCTTCATTATTGCTTTTTCACAATTATTAGCCTTTACACTTTTTTCTGTGTGTGTGTGTGTGTGTGTGTTTTTTTTTTTACATGCATGCAAATGTATTTTTTGGTCATAGGGTCATTATAACGGAGGTGTAACCCACCAGTGACACCTACAGGTGTAAACACATCAGCATACCTAATAAACTCATTTTTATTTATTTAATTTTTTTCTTAAAACTGTTCAGAACACATCAGTGATGAGAACCAGAATGAAAGATGCAGACACACCCTTGGATAATCACTGATGAATGCTTTGCTTTTCTTTTTTTAGAAAAAAATAAATATATAAAACGAGAAATGCTGCAAGATGCTCTACGAATGCAAATGTGTGAAAAGAAGAAAATCTGTAAAGTAGTTGGGTAACACTTTACATTACAGTTTATATTATATATTCATATTACTTACAGTATAAGGCAGTTCCACACCAGTACCTATATAATTACACTGCAACATTAATTTAAAGCGTAACTGGCTGTTGAATATCTATATCAAAATGTCTGAATGGTTCATATGTTCTGCAGACTGTTTAAATATTCAACTTAAGTTGCATCATGGTGCGCAAAAAGGATCAAATATTGTCAGTGTGCAATGGATAGTGATAAATCTACAAAGTGACCTTGATAAATCTCACCTTTGTTGCAACATTTTTTTTATACTGTAATACATTTTCTATACACCGACTCTAAATGAGTGGGATTTGAACTACATGGCACTAATTAGTTAGATAACAATTAGACGTCATGTAAAACTGTAAGATAATGTGATCAGTTACATTCATTCAAAAGGAATGAAACGCAGCCCATGTAACTTACATTACAAAATTACCATACATTTAAACATGCGAGTATTATGAAGTGACAAGTTCATGTCTTTAAATCCCACAGAAATGTAATGAATGAATATCGTATTTTTTTTTCTGTTCCTCACCTTAATTTCACATAACTTCATAAACTAGCATGGTATTAAACCATGTAGTAGAGGAAAGTACATTGAAATAAAATTAACCTAAAGATTAAATGAAATTAAATAGCATGAGGAGATTTTGCTTTCACTTCGACTAAAGAAAAAAGGCAAAATCGAGAGAGAGAGAGAGAGAGAGA
>NW_015506173.1:124890-147714 GCF_001515645.1 Sinocyclocheilus grahami
GCCATCAACCAATCACAATTGTCATGCCAGCACTATCCTGTATCTCTAGATGAATTCGTCAAGCATCACTTAAGGTTCAGGTGATGGGCCAAAAAAAAAAAATCTTCCAGAAATGAGCACCTAGGAGAAAAGATGCCATATTTCAAACTGTATACAGTATGTCTGGAGGGCCATGGGAGTGTTAATGGATGACTTTCAATACTGACCTCCTTGAGTTCTAAGTCACTTTTAGAGTTATAAGAGCTTTTAAAATTTCTACTGATTCTTTCTATGACATTTAAGGGTGGTAAACAAAGATGAAACAGGTGAGAGTAGAGGAGAAAAGTGAGTTAGTTTTAGTCTAAAATTCCAAATAAGTGACACCTTTATCCAATTTCATTGGATCAAATGTCCAACAATACAGTTCAAAACTTTATACATTTATTATACCGTATGTATAATCCGTATGAACAATAGTAATGAACCCCATGCTTAAGATAATGTAAAGTTCACCCAATTGGCCCAACGACGGAATCCAACGGCGTGGTCAAAGGTATAATGCGTGTGGATCTTTTAATTTTTTACTTAATTTATCAGGATTTAGTTTAAATTTTAGTCTAACTCTGTGTTTAATCTGACTCCAATTTTCAAGTGATCATTAAATGTACACTGTATTTTTAATTGAAAACTGATCACAAATACCGATTATGTATTAATTTAGATATTTTCTTATCCTGGACAATCCGTGTATCATTCGATCATTCGTTTTTTGATTTAATATTGAAAGTAGAAAAATTAGAAAATGGCTCCTTTTTTGATTTTTTGTTTTTTTTCCAAAAAACGAAAAACAAGAATTCAGCCGGCTTCATTTAGATTATTTGACGTTAAATGCATCATATAAGTCACTTTGGAATAAATCACAGTAGGCCTATGTATCATGGTAAAAAAAGCGACTTTACAGTCTGGAAATACTTTAGGCTATAGCAAATTATTTCTTGGACCCCCTATCACTTTAAGGAACCGCTGGTCTACTCAGATGAAAGACCTGTCTAGACTCTGCCCCAGTACGAGTTGTGTCGAGCTATTCATTAGTCTGTTTGATGAGAAAAATATGAAATTGATAAAATGGCTTATTAATCCGTACAACTGCAGCAGTGGAGGACTATTATTCTGCTGCATGATACTGCGGAAGAACTGATGAAGGCACGGTTTGATCTTCGGCTGACCAATCAGCAGAAAGGGGCGTTTAATTCCTGCCCACATGTAGAAAACAAATATTATTCATTTTTCCACACATGAACGAAAAACGTTTTGAAAAAAACAACAAAAAAAAACAAAAAAGGAGCCGTTTTCTAATTTTTCTACTTTCAATATTAAATCAAAAAACGAATGATCAAATGATACATGGATTCTGGACATCCCATACTTTCAATTATTTGTTCATTAGGGACCCAATATTTCTTAGAGCCTCGTGTGGCCGGCACAGGACTCATGATTACAAACTCGCCAGTTCTGAGTTTAATCAGAGGATGCAGAGTGATCTAATACTTTTAAGTCGGCTGCCACATGCTCACTCATACAAAAAGTGTAGTTTTCTTAGTCACGCAGCTTCAACTTGCTTAGTCAGTGATAGACAGAAATCAGAACGTCTCACGTGATGGGGGTTTACTGGTTACAGAATCCCAAATTAATGTCTTGCCACTTTCCTTTTATATCCAGACCAGAACAACGAAATCTTCAAATCAGTTTTAAAAACATAAAAGACCTTTTTATTTTGTCAGGATCCCGTGACCCAAGGGTCACACCTGGCCAGAGAAGGGAAATCATTCTCACCAGACCATGAGAAGGACATTTTCTCTTGGTTGCGCTGCTTCCAGTGTAGTGTATGTTTATATTAGAGCGTTTATCCAATCATATTTCAGCAATCATGTGTTGCCAGGGTCAAAGAAATCTGCCTTGAGGCCTTCAGAATCAACAGTGCGGGCACCTGTAGCTTAAAATAAATGGCAATGAACCCGTTGCTTTAATCAATCAGATTTAGAGTTTGCAACACCGGGGCCATCCAGCAGGCATACAATAACGGCGGCATTTTCACGTAATTTGATTGGATAGTCAGAGAGCATACTAGTAGTCAGAACTAGCAAACAGCACACTGTCATTTTTGTTGTTTTCACAGTTTTAGTCAAAGTCAAATTCAAAGTCTGCTTTATTGTCAATTCTTCCACATGTACAGCACATGCATACAGAGAATAGAAATTGCGTTACTCTCAGACCCTTGGTGCATACAGACAACACTAACAGTAGAGCATAAAAATACAGATAGATACAGATAGAGTAAATATAAAATACAACTATACAAATATACAATGAGGACATGTAAAAAAATAAAAAGTTAAATAAAGCAGCACAAGGCACATGGCAGATAGAGTGCAAACCAGTGAATTAAACAAGCAGTGCAGATATAATGATTGTAGTGCAAAAGAGCTTATTCAGTCTGATTAAAGTGACAATTATTTTATATTCTCAGGGTTCTTACTGTATACACTGTGTACAGTGTTATTGTAAATATTCAATGCATTCTGGGAAAATATTAGCCTACTGTAAATCTAAATACAGTAGTACTAAATGACCACAAAAGACAACCACACACCTCCTTGGGTGTTTGGTTGTCAACAGTTCAGAAGATGTGAAATAAAGTGCACGCATCCATAATAAAACGTCCCTCACATGGCTTCGGAGGGCTCCTGTAGCGAACCCATGCATTTTTGTAAGATAAATATCCATATTTCAAGTGTCACTGGCAACTTTTATCCTGTGCTACCAAAATGTCGATGTTATGACATTTTCCCCTTCAGAGGATTCCTCTTAAACTTTCACAAATCTTCAGATACTATTACAAGCTTGAATGAGACAAAACACTGAAGTGTGTTTAGCTTCATCATATTTCATATTGTACTAATACTAATACATTTAACGTTTTTATTTTTGTTACTTAAAATGTTTCCCTCCATCATGGTATCATCCTTACACAACGTCAAACCTGCTGTAACACTTCTTGAGATATCATTAAATAAATATGTGGGTCTATTCCTCATATAAACTTAAAATACAGTGCACATATAAAAGTTTTAGGATACTTTTGATGTGTTTTTGTCATTTTTTAGAGCCGTAGTTCGAACATTCACCTCTAAAGTAATTGGATAAGTTTGAAATGGGAACTATAGAGTGATGTTTTAGTGGTGCTGTTTCTTTATGAAAGTGTGTCGCTCAGATTAACCTCAAATGCAGTGTGCTGTTAAAGTTATCTCTCATTGCCTGTTCAATTGCACCCATCACAGAGGAGAGAAGTTCACAAGAACAAACATTGGCTGGATGATTAGATAATAATGCTAAAATGCTCTCCTAATGTACTAAAATGTCATAAAATGGAATTTCCCAGTGTTGTGGCAGGAAGGGCTACTCATCAAAGGCTGTATAGATCACTTGGCATAATAGTCTCACTGTATGTCACTGCCTGAACACATTCCAGACCGCTCATTAATCACAGAGCAGCTCTACTGAAAGTCAAGACAACAGACTGGAGAAAAATGACCAGACTATAAGTTGATGATGAAGACATGTACATGTTGCTGTCAAGCCCCTTTTTCTAATGCTCGAGTTGTCTTTTGAATTCAGTCGCAAAAGTGCCATGGGTTCAGTCTGACTGATGGGCTGACTGTCACTCAGGGATTTTGTTCTTTTCACAGATTATAGTGATGAGAAGCTAAAGCTTGCATGGCTGGTTCTCGGTTTGGACCTGTTGCATCGTCGTGCAACCGTTGTTGTTTTTTTATGTTAATTAATGTCTCTTTTTAATCCGTCTGGTGTCTAATCTGTCAGGCTAGCAGTGTCCTTGGTTAGGCCAGTGTCCTTCATTTCAGCATGGTAAGAATCCCACCGATTTGGTGCCATTAAGCCTCTGTTGGGTCTAGTGAGCCACCAAGCCAAATTTAGACAACACCAGCAGACTCACAAGAGGATTACACACCGCCAAGGGGGAAAGTAGATGTTCTTTGATGTTGTAGAAAACACCTTCTGGCTGTATTGCCGTATTTGTGGGGAATCAGTTTTATTATATTTCTATGGTGTGTTTTTGGGTGCGAATGGACTTTCAGCTTAATGGCAAAGCTTGTTTACAGGCAGGCACGCTCAGTGAGAATTTCCCAAAATGTAGTCGGTGCACTGGGAATAATCTGTTGTATATTAATGTTGGAACAGCTGCTAGCAGGCCAGAAACATTAGGGAGGCTAGTGGCATCGCAGTCAGTGGGTTAGTTTAATCTGCAGATAAGTAGGAATGTTTTCAAAATGCCTTTGGTTTGGATATCAAATCTGTGAGTTACACAAGCTTTTGAAAGCAGATAAAAATAGGGAGTGTGTAAACAGACACCCGTATTCCTATGTGTATTATATTTCTTAGAAATATAATCATGTCTAATCTGTAGACTTGCCATCATCCCAAAGTCATTTATAGAGGCCTTGTTGACTATCCATATATGGGTCAATGACATATACAGAGAGAGAGAGAGAGAGAAGTAATTTAAAAGTTTAGTTTAAAACAAGTTATTATAAATGTACTATTTGTACATGTTGGTATCACATGGTTTTTAAACACTTTTATACTATTTTCAAGAAAAGATTCAATTGAATGACTCCAAAAATAGCATGTGATATAGCCAAGTAAAAAGTAAAAAAAAAAAAACTTAAAATGTACAGTACTGCTAAATAATTTTTGTATAGAAATTAATACTTTTATTCAGCAATGATGCTTTAAAGTTAAAGTTCCAAAGTCATTTATAGAGGCCTTGTTGACTATCCATATATGGGTCAATGACATATACAGAGAGAGAGAGAGAGAGAAGTAATTTAAAAGTTTAGTTTAAAACAAGTTATTATAAATGTACTATTTGTACATGTTGGTATCACATGGTTTTTAAACACTTTTATACTATTTTCAAGAAAAGATTCAATTGAATGACTCCAAAAATAGCATGTGATATAGCCAAGTAAAAAGTAAAAAAAAAAAAACTTAAAATGTACAGTACTGCTAAATAATTTTTGTATAGAAATTAATACTTTTATTCAGCAATGATGCTTTAAAGTTACCGGAAGTGACAGTATACACTTTTACATCAATACAAAATATTTCTATTTATATACTTCAAGAAAAGATTCAATTGAATGACTCCAAAAATAGCATGTGATATAGCCAAGTAAAAAGTAAAAAAAAAAAAACTTAAAATGTACAGTACTGCTAAATAATTTTTGTATAGAAATTAATACTTTTATTCAGCAATGATGCTTTAAAGTTAAAGTTATTTTGTTTTTTGAACTTTCTATTCATCAGAGAATCTTGAAAAGAAAATGCATTTCCACAGTTTCAACAAAAATATGAATTGAACTGTTTTCAATACTGATAATAAGTAATGTTTCTTGAGCACCAAATCAGCATTTTAGAATGATTTCTAAAGGATCATGTGACACTGAAGACTGGAGTAATGATGCTGAAAATTAAACTTTGCATCACAGGAACGAATTGCATTTTAAAATATATGAAAATAGAAAACAGCTATTTTAAATATTAAGAATATTTCACAAGTGTTACTGTTTTTAATTTAGTTTTGATCAAATAATTGCAGCCTTGATGAGCAGAAGTCTATTTAAAAAAAAAAAAATTTTTCAAATTAAAAAGTGTTCCTCATGTCCTGAATTATTAATTATGTGTATTATATTTCTTACAAATATAATCATGTCTAATCTGTAGACTTGCCATCATCCCAAAGTCATTTATAGAGGCCTTGTTGACTATCCATATATGGGTCAATGACATATACAGAGAGAGAGAGAGAGAGAAGTAATTTAAAAGTTTAGTTTAAAACAAGTTATTATAAATGTACTATTTGTACATGTTGGTATCACATGGTTTTTAAACACTTTTATACTATTTTCAAGAAAAGATTCAATTGAATGACTCCAAAAATAGCATGTGATATAGCCAAGTAAAAAGTAAAAAAAAAAAAACTTAAAATGTACAGTACTGCTAAATAATTTTTGTATAGAAATTAATACTTTTATTCAGCAATGATGCTTTAAAGTTACCGGAAGTGACAGTATACACTTTTACATCAATACAAAATATTTCTATTTATATACATTTTGTTTTTTGAACTTTCTATTCATCAGAGAATCTTGAAAAGAAAATGCATTTCCACAGTTTCAACAAAAATATGAATTGAACTGTTTTCAATACTGATAATAAGTAATGTTTCTTGAGCACCAAATCAGCATTTTAGAATGATTTCTAAAGGATCATGTGACACTGAAGACTGGAGTAATGATGCTGAAAATTCAACTTTGCATCACAGGAACGAATTGCATTTTAAAATATATGAAAATAGAAAACAGCTATTTTAAATATTAAGAATATTTCACAAGTGTTACTGTTTTTAATTTAGTTTTGATCAAATAAATGCAGCCTTGATGAGCAGGTCTATTTAAAAAAAATTAATTTTTCAAATTAAAAAGTGTTCCTCATGTCCTGAATTATTAATTCAAAAATATAATTTTAAGCTAATGAATATAATTTTTAAGCTAATCTTTTGTTTCACTGCATATTATTTTCAGACTCCAGAATGAAGCCCTCTTGACCAGTCCTGCACCAGACCAATATAATCCTTTTGTAATTTCATAAAGGCAAAATGCAATTAGGTTCTCAAGAGGAATTCAATTTGGCAGGAGGCCATGATGATGGTTTAAACCAGGTTTTGCTACTGTAAATGATCTAAAGTGAACATCAGGCAGCATTGTAACTAAGACAGAGCATATTTTCTCAAGCTGTGCTTAGCTTGTTCAGAGAGCGATCCGAGTTTAATGCCCATGGCTGTACTGGAGCAAAGGATAGAATTAGTCAATATCAAAATGAGAAACTGAGAAAACTCTCCTTCTACAACTCTTTCTGAATTGTAATAACCTTGCCCTCTTCTTCCTAATTTAGAAGTGCTTCTCTCACTTTTTTTTTCCTGAGGTTTAAACCTTAACACTCCTTGTTAGAGTTATATTCATGTAACCTACTGTAAAACCCACCCTCTCTCCTCGACGGATAAAGAACTGTGATCCTCTCTTGAACTGTCCTCCTCTGCAGGACTGCACATGGCCAGAGCCGATACAGACAAGGTCATGTCAGGTACACAGTTGCTGCTGCATGTGCTCGTACATGGAGGACCTCTGTGATCCTGCCTATCTCTCTCTGTGTATGTGAAAGGACACTGATGAATTTCAATTTACAGTCTCTGACCTTCTTGTTATCTCTGGGAGTAAAATGAATGCACAGTTCATCTGACAGCCAGAGGGAAAATGGAGAGTCACAAACATTGATGTTTGATCTTAGATTTTCTCCAGCCAAATAGTTTCTGTTGTTAATAAAAAGAAAAAGGCTATGCAGATCAGTGCTATAGGTAGTAACTGACTATATATAATCTGAATTGCAACAATTTCCACTAATTAATTGCTAATTTCACAAAGAAATGGCAAGCAACACACTGCATTTAAAAGAACTGAAAGTTCTGAAAGTATTTTCTTGAAAAAATGTACTCCAGTAATCAAAGTGATTTTATTTCCTATTAGTCAACAAAAAATAACTTCCAAATTTACTGATTGTGCCACGAAATGTTAAAAGAGTGAGCCAGATCCTCAAATACATGAAATATACATTAAATTGATTGATTGATTAATTCTCCTCTATGCATTGGAAACAACTGTAATTTAATCAATTGAAACTTTTACTATTTTAATGTTAAATAAATTGGTACTTGGCATTAGTTAAAGTTAGAAATGAAAATGTCTACATATATTAATTAATTTAAAAATCATTTTTTTATCAAATCATGCAATGATTTAAATATGTTATATAGGAATTATCGGAAGGAAGGTAAGGAAGGTTATCCAAATTACATTAAATTACACTTTATGTAAGGTAGGAAGTGTCATTCTATAGGAACTTTATTCAAAACATATAAATCTAAATGATCACTGAATTTAAATAATTTTTAAAAGACAGATCTGGTATAAATAGTTACCTGTTACCACTTGTACTCTGTAATTGTTTACATCCATAATTCCATCTCCACGTTGACAAATCACACTTAAACTGGGCTGGAAGGCAGGTGTTGTTGTTTGTGTTTTACATGCAGAGAAGGTTTGATCTCTAAAGCAGTACAACAGAAAACAGCGATCACAAATACAGGGTACAAGATGTTTTGCAGCTTGTGTTACTTTGATCCACTGAACCGCCCAGACCTTGAATCTAAATAATCCTTTATACGTGTGTCAAGAAGAGTAAAAATGTTTATATTCAGAGATTAACAGACAAAACATGTGAAATGTGTAACTAAGAACAAAGAGAAGCTAAAAATAAAAAAGAGAAAAACAGCCTCGTGTATAACAACATCTCTAAATTGAAGCAGGTGTGTTCAGCTAAACACAGCCTCCTGATCAGAAGCTACAGGGATAAACACATTCAGATGTTTGTTAATAAAATGTCAAAACTATGCAAGCTGTAGTCAAACCATCTGACAGAGTGTAGTAGAGCAGAATTGCTGTCTTGCCTCTTTTTTTTTTTGAAGTACTCATTTTTACACATATCGCACCTTCACAGGTGTTCGCTGTCTATATTCTGTCTGCCGCAGTTTACACAGTCTGTCTGTGACTCACAGCCTCTTCCCTGGTTGAATCCACATCATGGCATAAACCGAATAGACCATCTGAGGCACTCAGAGCGGCTTCCTACACAGATAATGATATCTTCTACTGTGCCTTTAGTTCAGTTCACATCAGCACAGTTCAAGTGCTCCAAATAGTTTGTGACAAGCATGAGTCCCCCTGCAAAAAGACCCATCACATACCACCCAATCCAGAACCTGTCAGTTTGCTTAATCTCTGCAGAAGCCCACACAGCCTCAAGTAGACACCTTGGTGTAATTTAATCAATTGAAACTTTTACTATTTTAATGTTAAATAAATTGGTACTTGGCATTAGTTAAAGTTAGAAATGAAAATGTCTACATATATTAATTAATTTAAAAATCATTTTTTTATCAAATCATGCAATGATTTAAATATGTTATATAGGAATTATCGGAAGGAAGGTAAGGAAGGTTATCCAAATTACATTAAATTACACTTTATGTAAGGTAGGAAGTGTCATTCTATAGGAACTTTATTCAAAACATATAAATCTAAATGATCACTGAATTTAAATAATTTTTAAAAGACAGATCTGGTATAAATAGTTACCTGTTACCACTTGTACTCTGTAATTGTTTACATCCATAATTCCATCTCCACGTTGACAAATCACACTTAAACTGGGCTGGAAGGCAGGTGTTGTTGTTTGTGTTTTACATGCAGAGAAGGTTTGATCTCTAAAGCAGTACAACAGAAAACAGCGATCACAAATACAGGGTACAAGATGTTTTGCAGCTTGTGTTACTTTGATCCACTGAACCGCCCAGACCTTGAATCTAAATAATCCTTTATACACATGTCAAGAAGATTAAAAATGTTTATATTCAGAGATTAACAGACAAAACATGTGAAATGTGTAACTAAGAACAAAGAGAAGCTAAAAATAAAAAAGAGAAAAACAGCCTCGTGTATAACAACATCTCTAAATTGAAGCAGGTGTGTTCAGCTAAACACAGCCTCCTGATCAGAAGCTACAGGGATAAACACATTCAGATGTTTGTTAATAAAATGTCAAAACTATGCAAGCTGTAGTCAAACCATCTGACAGAATGTAATAGAGCAGAATTGCTGTCTTGCCTCTTTTTTTTTTTGAAGTACTCATTTTTACACATATCGCACCTTCACAGGTGTTCGCTGTCTATATTCTGTCTGCCGCAGTTTACACAGTCTGTCTGTGACTCACAGCCTCTTCCCTGGTTGAATCCACATCATGGCATAAACCGAATAGACCATCTGAGGCACTCAGAGCGGCTTCCTACACAGATAATGATATCTTCTACTGTGCCTTTAGTTCAGTTCACATCAGCACAGTTCAAGTGCTCCAAATAGTTTGTGACAAGCATGAGTCCCCCTGCACAAAGACCCATCACATACCACCCAATCCAGAACCTGTCAGTTTGCTTAATCTCTGCAGAAGCCCACACAGCCTCAAGTAGACACCTTGGGAAAACCAAACTATTTTTGCCTGATTATATGACTATTCCAGTGTGGTTGTTGCTCTCATTTGTTCAGATGCACCTGTGTTTTTGTTGATTTGATGTTTGGCACTCAAGCAGAAGAACATGTCTGACAGGTTACTGAATCAGACTCATACATGTGTGTGTCATGCACCTACTTTTTATTTGAGGGGCCCCCAGAAGCAGTTCATTTGGTGCCTTTGGCAAGATAAGACATAAACAAAGACAGTAAACATAGTAATTCATCATATACATGTAAGATATGTTTGTCTACTGGAACAGTTTTGAATTAGCGGCAAGAAAAATCTTTAATTAAAACATGCCAATATTAGTGCTCACCATGCATGTTTGTTGGATGCATTTTTTTCAGTCAAATTATCTGTGGAAGGTTCTACTTGATTGGGCAACATTTTAGACAAACATCTTTTTATCTATAATAATCATTTAAATTATCTATCAAATTTACTGTAAGAGCCACAAGTTACTCATTTCCTTATATACAATAGATGTGGATTAAATTATTATGATTAAAGTATAATATTAAATAAAACAATACAATAGTTTTTTGACTGTGTAACATTTTCGTTCAGCACCTGTGACGACATTTCCCTGTGATGATATTACTTTGCTTCTTGCATGTTTCGCAACACTTTCAAAGACATTAAAAGCACATTCTGTTTTATCTGAAACAGATGAATGTGAATCTGATGTTTTATGACTTTTGTATATCGTGGTTGTTCAAATAATAATAAATGTCCGGCAAGTGGCACTAAAATATTAATGCTCTATCGTATTTTAAAATAACACATCAACTACACTTAACTCAACACATTAAACACTAAAATAATAAAAGGCATTGCTGTTATTTGAGTTAAACACACATATCAAGGAGATACAAAGACATTTGGTAAATAGGACAGATTTCTACCACAAATTCAAATAATAAATAAATAAAACTTGCACATTTGGATCAAAAATCTGAGCAGGCACCCACCCTCTTTGTTTGAGTAGTCATGGTGCGTTCTCTAATAATGTGTTAAATAGGGCAAAACATAAATAAATACAGTGAGAACATACAGTGTCATGAGGAAACACATACAATTCCCTTGCTTGTATGATGGATGCTTAAGCTCACAGCCTTTGCTCTAGATCCAGCTGCAGCCGTGCCATTGCCCCCAAATCTAGTGTTAAAAAGCAGCCAGGGTCTAATTCTGTCCACTACCTCAGGTTACATTACACACACTCACACACACACACACACACATGCACGCACACACAATATAGCCACAGTAAGGTGAGTAAGAGCTTCAATTTACAAATAAAATAAGTGCAATTGGTCTACCATGTACAGGAAGAATGACGACAGTGATATTGCTTTAACCAGGGTCACAGCACATTTCATCAATACACTTAAGAGTTTATGATAAGGAGTGTTATGATAGTGAATGTCTATGAACTTACAACCAATAGCAAATACAGCCTATTGCGCTGCAGAAAGCAGACATGTTCTATACATGTCTCAGATCTTTAAGGGCCAAGTCTAAGTCAAGTCTTTTGTCAAGAGTCTCAAAACCTTTTAGTAATAGTTTTGAATGTCAGGGTTGTGCACCATTCAGAAGTGAATTGAAAATGCCTTTGATGGGAACAGAATTAAATCAATTCAAAAAAATTTTTCAAATTAAAAAGTGTTCCTCATGTCCTGAATTATTAATTCAAAAATATAATTTTAAGCTAATGAATATAATTTTTAAGCTAATCTTTTGTTTCACTGCATATTATTTTCAGACTCCAGAATGAAGCCCTCTTGACCAGTCCTGCACCAGACCAATATAATCCTTTTGTAATTTCATAAAGGCAAAATGCAATTAGGTTCTCAAGAGGAATTCAATTTGGCAGGAGGCCATGATGATGGTTTAAACCAGGTTTTGCTACTGTAAATGATCTAAAGTGAACATCAGGCAGCATTGTAACTAAGACAGAGCATATTTTCTCAAGCTGTGCTTAGCTTGTTCAGAGAGCGATCCGAGTTTAATGCCCATGGCTGTACTGGAGCAAAGGATAGAATTAGTCAATATCAAAATGAGAAACTGAGAAAACTCTCCTTCTACAACTCTTTCTGAATTGTAATAACCTTGCCCTCTTCTTCCTAATTTAGAAGTGCTTCTCTCACTTTTTTTTTCCTGAGGTTTAAACCTTAACACTCCTTGTTAGAGTTATATTCATGTAACCTACTGTAAAACCCACCCTCTCTCCTCGACGGATAAAGAACTGTGATCCTCTCTTGAACTGTCCTCCTCTGCAGGACTGCACATGGCCAGAGCCGATACAGACAAGGTCATGTCAGGTACACAGTTGCTGCTGCATGTGCTCGTACATGGAGGACCTCTGTGATCCTGCCTATCTCTCTCTGTGTATGTGAAAGGACACTGATGAATTTCAATTTACAGTCTCTGACCTTCTTGTTATCTCTGGGAGTAAAATGAATGCACAGTTCATCTGACAGCCAGAGGGAAAATGGAGAGTCACAAACATTGATGTTTGATCTTAGATTTTCTCCAGCCAAATAGTTTCTGTTGTTAATAAAAAGAAAAAGGCTATGCAGATCAGTGCTATAGGTAGTAACTGACTATATATAATCTGAATTGCAACAATTTCCACTAATTAATTGCTAATTTCACAAAGAAATGGCAAGCAACACACTGCATTTAAAAGAACTGAAAGTTCTGAAAGTATTTTCTTGAAAAAATGTACTCCAGTAATCAAAGTGATTTTATTTCCTATTAGTCAACAAAAAATAACTTCCAAATTTACTGATTGTGCCACGAAATGTTAAAAGAGTGAGCCAGATCCTCAAATACATGAAATATACATTAAATTGATTGATTGATTAATTCTCCTCTATGCATTGGAAACAACTGTAATTTAATCAATTGAAACTTTTACTATTTTAATGTTAAATAAATTGGTACTTGGCATTAGTTAAAGTTAGAAATGAAAATGTCTACATATATTAATTAATTTAAAAATCATTTTTTTATCAAATCATGCAATGATTTAAATATGTTATATAGGAATTATCGGAAGGAAGGTAAGGAAGGTTATCCAAATTACATTAAATTACACTTTATGTAAGGTAGGAAGTGTCATTCTATAGGAACTTTATTCAAAACATATAAATCTAAATGATCACTGAATTTAAATAATTTTTAAAAGACAGATCTGGTATAAATAGTTACCTGTTACCACTTGTACTCTGTAATTGTGTACATCCATAATTCCATCTCCACGTTGACAAATCACACTTAAACTGGGCTGGAAGGCAGGTGTTGTTGTTTGTGTTTTACATGCAGAGAAGGTTTGATCTCTAAAGCAGTACAACAGAAAACAGCGATCACAAATACAGGGTACAAGATGTTTTGCAGCTTGTGTTACTTTGATCCACTGAACCGCCCAGACCTTGAATCTAAATAATCCTTTATACGTGTGTCAAGAAGAGTAAAAATGTTTATATTCAGAGATTAACAGACAAAACATGTGAAATGTGTAACTAAGAACAAAGAGAAGCTAAAAATAAAAAAGAGAAAAACAGCCTCGTGTATAACAACATCTCTAAATTGAAGCAGGTGTGTTCAGCTAAACACAGCCTCCTGATCAGAAGCTAAACACATTCACACATTCAGATGTTTGTTAATAAAATGTCAAAACTATGCAAGCTGTAGTCAAACCATCTGACAGAGTGTAGAATTGCTGAATTGCTGTCTTGCCTCTTTTTTTTTTTGAAGTACTCATTTTTACACATATCGCACCTTCACAGGTGTTCGCTGTCTATATTCTGTCTGCCGCAGTTTACACAGTCTGTCTGTGACTCACAGCCTCTTCCCTGGTTGAATCCACATCATGGCATAAACCGAATAGACCATCTGAGGCACTCAGAGCGGCTTCCTACACAGATAATGATATCTTCTACTGTGCCTTTAGTTCAGTTCACATCAGCACAGTTCAAGTGCTCCAAATAGTTTGTGACAAGCATGAGTCCCCCTGCACAAAGACCCATCACATACCACCCAATCCAGAACCTGTCAGTTTGCTTAATCTCTGCAGAAGCCCACACAGCCTCAAGTAGACACCTTGGGAAAACCAAACTATTTTTGCCTGATTATATGACTATTCCAGTGTGGTTGTTGCTCTCATTTGTTCAGATGCACCTGTGTTTTTGTTGATTTGATGTTTGGCACTCAAGCAGAAGAACATGTCTGACAGGTTACTGAATCAGACTCATACATGTGTGTGTCATGCACCTACTTTTTATTTGAGGGGCCCCCAGAAGCAGTTCATTTGGTGCCTTTGGCAAGATAAGACATAAACAAAGACAGTAAACATAGTAATTCATCATATACATGTAAGATATGTTTGTCTGCTGGAACAGTTTTGAATTAGCGGCAAGAAAAATCTTTAATTAAAACATGCCAATATTAGTGCTCACCATGCATGTTTGTTGGATGCATTTTGAACTGTCCTCCTCTGCAGGACTGCACATGGCCAGAGCCGATACAGACAAGGTCATGTCAGGTACACAGTTGCTGCTGCATGTGCTCGTACATGGAGGACCTCTGTGATCCTGCCTATCTCTCTCTGTGTATGTGAAAGGACACTGATGAATTTCAATTTACAGTCTCTGACCTTCTTGTTATCTCTGGGAGTAAAATGAATGCACAGTTCATCTGACAGCCAGAGGGAAAATGGAGAGTCACAAACATTGATGTTTGATCTTAGATTTTCTCCAGCCAAATAGTTTCTGTTGTTAATAAAAAGAAAAAGGCTATGCAGATCAGTGCTATAGGTAGTAACTGACTATATATAATCTGAATTGCAACAATTTCCACTAATTAATTGCTAATTTCACAAAGAAATGGCAAGCAACACACTGCATTTAAAAGAACTGAAAGTTCTGAAAGTATTTTCTTGAAAAAATGTACTCCAGTAATCAAAGTGATTTTATTTCCTATTAGTCAACAAAAAATAACTTCCAAATTTACTGATTGTGCCACGAAATGTTAAAAGAGTGAGCCAGATCCTCAAATACATGAAATATACATTAAATTGATTGATTGATTAATTCTCCTCTATGCATTGGAAACAACTGTAATTTAATCAATTGAAACTTTTACTATTTTAATGTTAAATAAATTGGTACTTGGCATTAGTTAAAGTTAGAAATGAAAATGTCTACATATATTAATTAATTTAAAAATCATTTTTTTATCAAATCATGCAATGATTTAAATATGTTATATAGGAATTATCGGAAGGAAGGTAAGGAAGGTTATCCAAATTACATTAAATTACACTTTATGTAAGGTAGGAAGTGTCATTCTATAGGAACTTTATTCAAAACATATAAATCTAAATGATCACTGAATTTAAATAATTTTTAAAAGACAGATCTGGTATAAATAGTTACCTGTTACCACTTGTACTCTGTAATTGTTTACATCCATAATTCCATCTCCACGTTGACAAATCACACTTAAACTGGGCTGGAAGGCAGGTGTTGTTGTTTGTGTTTTACATGCAGAGAAGGTTTGATCTCTAAAGCAGTACAACAGAAAACAGCGATCACAAATACAGGGTACAAGATGTTTTGCAGCTTGTGTTACTTTGATCCACTGAACCGCCCAGACCTTGAATCTAAATAATCCTTTATACACATGTCAAGAAGATTAAAAATGTTTATATTCAGAGATTAACAGACAAAACATGTGAAATGTGTAACTAAGAACAAAGAGAAGCTAAAAATAAAAAAGAGAAAAACAGCCTCGTGTATAACAACATCTCTAAATTGAAGCAGGTGTGTTCAGCTAAACACAGCCTCCTGATCAGAAGCTACAGGGATAAACACATTCAGATGTTTGTTAATAAAATGTCAAAACTATGCAAGCTGTAGTCAAACCATCTGACAGAATGTAATAGAGCAGAATTGCTGTCTTGCCTCTTTTTTTTTTTGAAGTACTCATTTTTACACATATCGCACCTTCACAGGTGTTCGCTGTCTATATTCTGTCTGCCGCAGTTTACACAGTCTGTCTGTGACTCACAGCCTCTTCCCTGGTTGAATCCACATCATGGCATAAACCGAATAGACCATCTGAGGCACTCAGAGCGGCTTCCTACACAGATAATGATATCTTCTACTGTGCCTTTAGTTCAGTTCACATCAGCACAGTTCAAGTGCTCCAAATAGTTTGTGACAAGCATGAGTCCCCCTGCAAAAAGACCCATCACATACCACCCAATCCAGAACCTGTCAGTTTGCTTAATCTCTGCAGAAGCCCACACAGCCTCAAGTAGACACCTTGGGAAAACCAAACTATTTTTGCCTGATTATATGACTATTCCAGTGTGGTTGTTGCTCTCATTTGTTCAGATGCACCTGTGTTTTTGTTGATTTGATGTTTGGCACTCAAGCAGAAGAACATGTCTGACAGGTTACTGAATCAGACTCATACATGTGTGTGTCATGCACCTACTTTTTATTTGAGGGGCCCCCAGAAGCAGTTCATTTGGTGCCTTTGGCAAGATAAGACATAAACAAAGACAGTAAACATAGTAATTCATCATATACATGTAAGATATGTTTGTCTACTGGAACAGTTTTGAATTAGCGGCAAGAAAAATCTTTAATTAAAACATGCCAATATTAGTGCTCACCATGCATGTTTGTTGGATGCATTTTTTTCAGTCAAATTATCTGTGGAAGGTTCTACTTGATTGGGCAACATTTTAGACAAACATCTTTTTATCTATAATAATCATTTAAATTATCTATCAAATTTACTGTAAGAGCCACAAGTTACTCATTTCCTTATATACAATAGATGTGGATTAAATTATTATGATTAAAGTATAATATTAAATAAAACAATACAATAGTTTTTTGACTGTGTAACATTTTCGTTCAGCACCTGTGACGACATTTCCCTGTGATGATATTACTTTGCTTCTTGCATGTTTCGCAACACTTTCAAAGACATTAAAAGCACATTCTGTTTTATCTGAAACAGATGAATGTGAATCTGATGTTTTATGACTTTTGTATATCGTGGTTGTTCAAATAATAATAAATGTCCGGCAAGTGGCACTAAAATATTAATGCTCTATCGTATTTTAAAATAACACATCAACTACACTTAACTCAACACATTAAACACTAAAATAATAAAAGGCATTGCTGTTATTTGAGTTAAACACACATATCAAGGAGATACAAAGACATTTGGTAAATAGGACAGATTTCTACCACAAATTCAAATAATAAATAAATAAAACTTGCACATTTGGATCAAAAATCTGAGCAGGCACCCACCCTCTTTGTTTGAGTAGTCATGGTGCGTTCTCTAATAATGTGTTAAATAGGGCAAAACATAAATAAATACAGTGAGAACATACAGTGTCATGAGGAAACACATACAATTCCCTTGCTTGTATGATGGATGCTTAAGCTCACAGCCTTTGCTCTAGATCCAGCTGCAGCCGTGCCATTGCCCCCAAATCTAGTTTTTATCTATAATAATCATTTAAATTATCTATCAAATTTACTGTAAGAGCCACAAGTTACTCATTTCCTTATATACAATAGATGTGGATTAAATTATTATGATTAAAGTATAATATTAAATAAAACAATACAATAGTTTTTTGACTGTGTAACATTTTCGTTCAGCACCTTTGACGACATTTCCCTGTGATGATATTACTTTGCTTCTTGCATGTTTTGCAACACTTTCAAAGACATTAAAAGCACATTCTGTTTTATCTGAAACAGATGAATGTGAATCTGATGTTTTATGACTTTTGTATATCGTGGTTGTTCAAATAATAATAAATGTCCGGCAAGTGGCACTAAAATATTAATGCTCTATCGTATTTGAAAATAACACATCAACTACACTTAACTCAACACATTAAACACTAAAAGAATAAAAGGCATTGCTGTTATTTGAGTTAAACACACATATCAAGGAGATACAAAGACATTTGGTAAATAGGACAGATTTCTACCACAAATTCAAATAATAAATAAATAAAACTTGCACATTTGGATCAAAAATCTGAGCAGGCACCCACCCTCTTTGTTTGAGTAGTCATGGTGCGTTCTCTAATAATGGGTTAAATAGGGCAAAACATAAATAAATACAGTGAGAACATACAGTGTCATGAGGAAACACATACAATTCCCTTGCTTGTATGATGGATGCTTAAGCTCACAGCCTTTGCTCTAGATCCAGCTGCAGCCGTGCCATTGCCCCCAAATCTAGAGTTAAAAAGCAGCCAGGGTCTAATTCTGTCCACTACCTCAGGTTACATTACACACACTCACACACACACACACACACATGCACGCACACACAATATAGCCACAGTAAGGTGAGTAAGAGCTTCAATTTACAAATAAAATAAGTGCAATTGGTCTACCATGTACAGGAAGAATGACGACAGTGATATTGCTTTAACCAGGGTCACAGCACATTTCATCAATACACTTAAGAGTTTATGATAAGGAGTGTTATGATAGTGAATGTCTATGAACTTACAACCAATAGCAAATACAGCCTATTGCGCTGCAGAAAGCAGACATGTTCTATACATGTCTCAGATCTTTAAGGGCCAAGTCTAAGTCAAGTCTTTTGTCAAGAGTCTCAAAACCTTTTAGTAATAGTTTTGAATGTCAGGGTTGTGCACCATTCAGAAGTGAATTGAAAATGCCTTTGATGGGAACAGAATTAAATCAATTCAAAAAAAAAAATAAAATCATATAAATGGACATTTTAACTAAATTGAATGTATAGATTTTCAAGGCAAATTTGTTTGAAAGACTTTAAAAACCTTGCTGTAAAAACCTTGAAGATGGTCCCCAACACACATGATACTGACTATACTGTAAGAAAATTTGCAAGTGCATGTCAACTTATTCTACTAACCCTAACCCTAACCTAGCAGTCTACTAATACTCTAATGATACTTAGTTGACATGCAGTTGCAAAATTAGTTATAGTCAACAGAAAGTCTAAAGGGGACCAAGTGTAACCTTTTACTTTTGTCAACATATGTAGAACTGCTGCTCCAGAAGAGTCTCCTCCAGGGTTGTCCAGATCATGCCAAACCTCAGAGAACCAAGGTCAGTTACATTTGACCTTACTGTAGATGAGTATGTCCTGTAATGGCTACTACAGATACTTTATTAAATGTTTGCAATGTCACCAAATAAATGTAATTGTAAATTAGTCCTTATACATACCGCAAGCACTACTTTATTCATTTAAAAAAACAAAAAAGGTTTGGTGATGTAGACATTCCTAATTTTATCTGGATGAATCCAGTTATAAAAATGGATGCGTGGCTTATGTTGACTCCATTTGCAACATCTCAGACAGCTGCATTAGTTTTATCTTTAGATTTATGTGTTTGTTCAGATGAACCTCAAATAACCCACTGTGTTATTGCTCATTCAGAGTGGCGACTGTTTTTAAATGTTTCAGCGTGTTTGTGCTAAAAGCAGCCTACCTTTCCTGTGCCATTCCAGTTGATTTGCCTCTGTTAGAAAGCCAGATATGATTGTTACAAGAGCATCACTGTGATTCACATAATGCGAAAGAGTGAGGACATGAAATGCAGTGCACATTTCAAGCTGGCATTTTGCCTTTCATGTTCTCCATTGCAGTATATTGATCACTTTCTAACTGTATAAGAGAGTGTTAAACGGGGTTACATTTGCTATCACATTACCCACAGACATTATCTATGACCAAAAAATGCAAATTCAGCTCTGTGGGCATGAGGACTTTCACCTGAAAAGTCTCAACAGTAAACAAAAGACATATATTTTCCCAAATGAGCCAGAGAGTGCATCTCCACAGCAATGATGTCCCTCATGTGGGAGAGAACACTTTCATTTTTTCCAAGGCAGCCTTGCTCTGAATTACATGTCACTTTAAATAGGTTGTTTGGCTGAGATGATGAGATGTTGGCTCAGGTGAAAGAAAGAGAGACAGAGAGAGAAAGAGAAAGTTTAGGGGGAAATAGGCAGCACTAGCAGATGGTTGGGACTGTGTATAATGTCATATATTACTGGCACAAGCAGAAGGTCTGATCTGATGCTATAGTCCCAGATAAACTGACATTTGCTGTGTGGGTATGTGTGTGTTTGCATGTGCGCAATGGGAATAGAGTGTTATTATAAATCATGAGATGCATGAACAATGCAATGGGTAACCTGCTTCCCTCTGTGCAAGACCGTCAAACAACTTTGTGGTTATTTATTCATGTTTTATCCCTTTTGTCCATAAAAATGAGATTTGACTTCATTTGTTGGTCTGAAGGGCTAATATCAGCCTTTTTTATCTATGCATATTAAATTCATAAATTTACAGGGTCAGTGTAGATATTCTGTATTTTCAAAGCCTCAGTTCTTCTTCTATTGTTTATGAGCTCTGAAATGTCTTGTAATGAGGAAACACAGTCACGTAGAGTAATATGACCGGATTTCTGAAATGAGAACTTCAGACATTTCTAGTTAAATGGTCAATATCTCATTAAAATGTCTTCATGTATTGTAAAAATGTCCTGCTTTATTTACGGTAAAAAAAAAAAAAGGCAGCTGATATAGAAATTTGGTAATATATAAATAAATACAAAAATTGGTGACAGTGTTTCAGGTATTACCAAAATCTGCTTTTAAAATGTAAGTATAATCACCATAATGATACAGATGGCACAACAGAAAGCCATATGATAATTCAGGTTAATCATTAAAGTGTACATTGTATGTGCACTTCAGAATCTCTGTGGAAGTAGAAGGTCATCCAAGTACTTTTCACTTACTTCTTTTCCTGAATACAATGAATTTGAACATATTACACTTTTCACATACAAATTTTAGTCTACTACATAGTATGGAACACCATTAGAGAAACACACAACACTAAAATAATGCAAAAAAACTAAACAAAACAAGATACAAAAGTTTTTGCCACACGTTAGCTTATCATTGTCCAGCCCAAGATAAAATAAAGATATCGTACAGCAAGATATTATATTGTAAGATATTGTAAGGACGTGAGTGGGCATTTTGCAAAGGTTGTTTGAAAATATGCTTTATTTTTGTAATTCTGAAAAAATCTCAAATACCAGATGTCGACCACTTGAACCATTATAAATGTAGTGCTGTAATGAACTATGGCATTTCATACTGGGTCATACTACTGTAACTTACAGTCATTAGAAGAAACTTAAGAACTGTAAAAACTGTCTGTACAATCTGTGAGCACTTTCAGTTGTAATGCAACTAATAGACCTAATAAATAACAATATATACTTTTTTTCTCAGAATTGTGAGATATCAACTCGCAATTGCGAGTTATGAAGTCAGAATTGTGAGATATAAACTCGCAATTGCGAGTTATGAAGTCAGAATTGCGTGATATAAACTCACAAACTCACAAAAAAGTCGCAATTACCTTTTTTTCTTTTTTTTTTTTTTATTCAGTCGCGGAAACGGGAAGCCCTTCGAGTGTAAACTAAACGAGCCAATGCACATTGGCATGCAATTATTGGATCCAGCTGCCGCTGATCACAGCGTGAGTATAATAAGGCAGCAGGTGCAATGCATTCCAGCTTTTCGCTTCGGAGCCGAGCGACAACATCGTTCTGTTCTATGTTTATTTTGAGAACTACGAGTTCAGCACGCTCTCGGAAGCTTTCTGTGTTGGCGGGACGGTGCTTCAGCGGTGGTCGTTCCAGTGTCTAGTGGGTTGCGCACTTCAGGCTGCACTACCCCTGTCGTGTTGCAAATCGGCCATCTCCCCTGTATGCCTCAGCACTAAAAGAGCATTTCCTAAAAAAGAGCAAATTTCTCTAAAAGAGCTACACGGGTGCGTCTTTATAAAGACGACGGATCGTCCTTATAAGGATGCCGTTCCACCCGTGCGTTTCTGGGTGCGGTCGTTACCTGACACCAGGTGATGGTCACGATCGCTGCCTCACGTGTCTGGGCATTAAGCACGCTGAGGTGGCCTTCGTGGATGAGTCATGTTCTCATTGCGGGAAGATGACCATCTCGGTGCTGCGAACCAGGCTCCGATACTCGCAAGGGGGCGGAGTCCCATTGCCGCTGCCGCGATCTTGGGCTCGTTCTGGCGGAAGGCAGACGAGAACCACTTCCAGCAGTAGCGCGGGCGGTTTGAGGGTTACAGTGATGGCAAACCCCGCAGGGAACCAACCCTCTGGGGACCATCACTCCTCTTGCTCCTCCGATCCAGTGGAGCAACCCACGGAACGCGCTGGGCCCTCTTTAAAGAGCGTACCAGCGGTATCCAGTGGACCTCCCCCCAACCAGATGTCGATCTCAGCATTGGAGGGAGAGCTGTCCGATGAGGATTCGGCCGCGCTGCCGCCCTCCGGGATGGTGGCAAAGCCTGAATCAGATCCGGAGATGACAGCTATGCTTTCCCGGGCCGCCGAAAAGGTCGGGCTCGAGTGGAAAACTCCACCGAGTCCCGAGCCCTCAAGGCTGGATGATTGGTTTCTCGGGGTGGCTCGCGCTGGTTCTCAGC
>NW_015506173.1:147861-156690 GCF_001515645.1 Sinocyclocheilus grahami
TCGCCACCCTCGACGGGTGTGCAGCGAAGGGGTATTCGGTGATTCCCCCGGTGGAGCGGGCGGAAGCGATGCAATTGTGTCCTAAGTCCGCCTCCTCCTGGCGGGGAGACCCGGTACTTCCTTCCCGAGCCTGTAGGCATTCGTCTGGTCTAACCAGCAGTGCCCATACGGCTTGCGGGGAAGCTGCTTCTGCCTTACACACTATGGCGTTACTGCAGGTGCACCAGGCTAAGGCACTGAAGGACCTGCACGAGGGTGGTCACGATCCGGAAGTTCTGAAAGAGCTCCGAACCGCCACTGACCTCGCACTCTGAGCGACGAAGGTCACCACGAGTTCTCTGGGTCGTGTGATGTCCACGCTTGTGGTCCAGGAGCGCCATCTCTGGCTGTGTCTGGCAGACATGAGGGACACCGACAAGGTCCGGTTCCTCAATTCCCCTGTGTCCCAGACCGGCCTCTTCGGCGACGCAGTCGAGAACTTTGCCCAGCAGTTCTCGGCTGCCCAGAAGCAGACTGAGGCGATCCGACACATCCTGCCCCGACGGGCAGCTACTGCCTCCATCCGTCCGATGGCTGCAGTGCCCCAGCCTGTTCGTCGCCGAGGGCGGGCACCCGCATCCACCCCCGCTCCCGCACCACATCCAGGATCCAGGAACCAGGTGAGCCTTGCACCCCACACTCACACCCCTCTCCGGCCCGCTCACAAGCCGCCCGAGCTGGGTCCCTGTGTTCCACCTCGCTGCCCCACTGCGGGTACGGCTGTGGTCCCGCTTGTACGGTTTCTGGGCGCTTGGTCAGCGCTACCCAGCCCGTCTCGCTTGCTTCTGCGAACCATCAGCCTCGGCTATGCGATTCAGTTTGCCCGGCGCCCGCCCAAGTTCAGCGATATCCGCTTCACTACAGTGAAAGCGGCCGATGCCCCTGTTCTACGGGCAGAGATCGCAGTCCTACTGGCGAAGGATGCGATAGAGCCGGTCCCTTCTGCCTTTCCAAGAGGGTTACAATCACCTCCATTTCTCCATATACACCTAAACGGATGCTATATGTGTATTTGCTTCCTAAACTTCCTTCGGGAAGGATGAGGCTTCCGCAGCGTCCCTGTTCCAAGTGGAGCGGGTACGTTTTCCCAGTGTTATCCAGTCTCACTTAGTAAGGTAGTGCTTTGAAAAATGGTGAGTGGAACTACTTGTCCCGAGCCCCGGCCTACACCAGATAGGGGCGCAGGCGGCTCGCACAGGGCACTGGAAGGGGCAGCACCATGGCGCTTTGGTAGGGATCCCAATTCGTCTGTCACAATGTGACTCGTAGTGACCGACTGAAAGGGAACATCATCCTTCAGGGAACGAGGGTTACCATACGTAACCGAGACGTTTCTTTAATATAACCGGTGTTGTACAGATTCAGAGTGATGGTAAAGTCAGCAGCTGGTGGTCTCTCTCTCTCCCCCATGCCTGTCATGCCACACAATGACCAGGTCCCAGGCTGCATTTGAGTTGTCTCGTATCAGGCAGCTGATCAAAGCCCCTCTCACTGCAGAAGCAACCAGCATCCCCTCCACCTCCCATGGATCTATATTACTCAGATAAGCCATTAATAAAACACTATCAGAATCAGCAGCCCTTTGATTAACGATCTAATGGTTGGTGCTGCATGATCTGATAGCGAATGATTCACTCCAAACTCCTACCACCCGCTGTGCAAGGCAGCTGTTTGACCTCTGTGACATACAGTAGACAGAACATTTACCTTTTTTAAAGGACAGTTCAGCACCAAATGTAAATTCCATCACTTATATCTAATTTCTTTTTTAATTTTGTGTTCCTCAAAAAAAAAAAAAAAAAAAGTAATAGCACATGAGTTTGGAAGAATGTGAGGGCGAGTAAATATGACACTATGAATATACTGTTCCTTTAAGGCCAAATAATGTAGACTGTGCACTTTCTTTGAGTTAAACGTATTTTAGATCACAGGAGGGGGCTTTTCATCTCATAAAGATTCTTTCTTTGCACATCAAGCATACATTTAAGATGATAAAGAAAAGCACCTGTCAAATTCTTTATGGTTCAGGGCACATGTGTGCTAAGCATAGCATATCCTTTTGCTCACAGTGTGAATGAGATTCACTCAACACTTTTCAAGCTTAAACATAAACAGCCTTTAAATAGCCTTTTTAACATAGCCAGTTATATAGCCTTTAACTAATAGCGATACAAATTAATCAGGGTAAAAACATAAAAAGGGTAAAATGTAAAAAAGATCATTGTGATAAAGTTTAAAATAAGGACACCACATTAAAGTAGCAATTGTAAGATATAAAGTAAAAAATTATGATTCATAGTAAATATGATATAAAATAACATTGTCAAATATAAAGTTGCAAGTTGCAAGGTTTTTTATTTGACTTTTTTTATTTACTCTGAAAAAACTTTTATAGCAGTTAAAAAGTTTGGGGTCATTAAGAATTTTGTTATAATTTATTTAACAATTTTATTCAGCAGTTATGCACTCATTTGACCAATAGTGAGGTGAAAGTATAGATTTCTATTTCAAATATTGTAAATGCTCTTGTTTTGAAAAGTATTTTCATCAATGAAACGTGATCACAGTTTTCACAAAAATATTAAGCAGCACAACTGTTTTCAACATTAAAAATAGTAATAAATGTTTCTTGAGCAACAAATCAGAATATTAGAATGATTTCTGAAAGATTGTGCACTGAAGACTGGAGTAATGATGCTGAAAATTCAGCTTTCCCCATCACAGTAATAAGTTAAATTTTAAAATATATTAAATTATACAATGGTTATTTTAAAATGTAATAGTATTTCTCTACATTAGTATTTTTACTGTAATTTTGATCAACTAAATACAGCCTTGGCAAGCATGAGAGATATATTTCAAAAAGTGTATGATGATTAAATGTATGACAAAAGGTGTAGGATGTGTATGATAAATAATGTCACATTATAAGATATAAAATCACACCATGAGCAACGTGATCTCATGATAATTTGTATGTATTTTACGTAAAATGTGGTTCTATAAAACGTACATTTACTTACGTTTTTACAGGCACTAAAATGTACAATACTTACGTATTTTCAGCCTCTAAACGTACGAAACTGACGTATTTTCAGCATTTTAACGTACAAAACTGACGTATTGACGACACCTAAAAATGAATCCTTATGAATATTGAAATCGCGGCATTAATTTTATTAGTTTTTAGTTGTCACATTAATTAACTTGTTTTCAATTGCTTTATTAAATTGTTTACTTATGAAATTATAACATTTCGTTTTGTTGTGATTTCTGCTGCCAGCTCGTTTTCAAGAATATGCCTACATAATGTTAAACACGACTTCACTTTAAACCTTAAAATAAATAACATTTCTGCAATCGTTTAACCTTTACTTGTCATGTAATGTTTACTTTGATTGTCGTAGGCCACAAAAGGCGTTTTCTCCGACATGCTGTGACTGACAATAGAACTATAAAATACACCAAAAACGCAACATATAATTTCGAAATGAAACAATTTTATTCGTGCGCTGTAATCCAAATCTTCCGAATCCATAGGACTGCGAGGAACAGACCCAAATCCAAGCCTTTTTTGGCGATCTGCTTGCTTCTCCATCCCGAGCAGCGAGTCCAGTCAGTGACCATAAGCAGCAAAGCCCGCGCTGACTGTAGCGCTCTTTACAAATTCAAATGTTGCCGCTTCAAACGACAGGTTTTACGGCAGGATTATCGAACGCTCATTGGCTCTCGCCTGTATTCGTCACAGATTGCGACATGCCGTGTTTCTGGTGAGGTGTATTTGAATGATGCGCCCGTTCCTTCACGAGTTCACGGAGTGGATCGGGAAAATTATCTGGATAATATTTTCGGCGATTAACAACATAAATTCTGCTCTGGATCACACAAACCTACTGTATTCCGCCAGAGAGGACTGCGGGTGCAACGTATCGTCATTTGGATTACTTTTAGTGCTGCTTTTGATATTTTTGCAATAAATAATTCTTTGTGTTCTTTTTTATTTTGAATAATGTACCGGACAAACTCTTCCATGCAATGACCAGAGCTTTCAAACATTAAAAAAGACTTAAAGGCACAGTGCAATAACAGTGGTCCAAACAACGCTGCATTGTATTTCAAGGCTTGTGAAGTAATTTTGTATGAGGAACAGGCTGAAATGAAAGGCATTATTCAAAAAATTGTTTGTTTGGGTATTCCAACATGTCCCCTTCTGGCTCAGCAAATGGGGTGAGTTGTTCAAATGAACTGAAACTACAGTAAAAAAATATTATAATAATTTTTAGAAATTAAAGGCAGGGTTGGTGATTTGGTTCAAAAACATGTTTTGTTATGTTGGTTGAAAGGAGTAGGAGTCTGTGGAAGGAGTAGGACCATAAAATGTTCGTTCAATCATATTCCTTGGTCCAAGGATTATGCAACGTGATCTCATGATAATTCGTATGTATTTTACGTAACATGTGGTTCTATAAAACGTACATTTACTTACGTTTTTACAGGCACTAAAACGTACAAATACTTACGTATTTTCAGCATTTTAACGTACAAAACTGACGTATTGACAATTAATCCTTATGAATATTGAAATCGCGGCATTAATTTTATTAGTTTTTAGTTGTCACATTAATTAACTTGTTTTCAATTGCTTTATTAAATTGTTTACTTATGAAATTATAACATTTCGTTTTGTTGTGATTTCTGCTGCCAGCTCGTTTTCAAGAATATGCCTACATAATGTTAAACACGACTTCACTTTAAACCTTAAAATAAATAACATTTCTGCAATCGTTTAACCTTTACTTGTCATGTAATGTTTACTTTGATTGTCATGGGCCACAAAAGGCGTTTTCTCCGACATGCTGTGACTGACAATAGAACTATAAAATACACCAAAAACGCAACATAATTGCGAAATGAAACAATTTTATTAGTGTGCTGTAATCCAAAGCTTCCGAATCCATACGACTGCGAGGAACAGACCCAAATCCAAGCCTTTTATTTGGCGATCTGCTTGCTTCTCCATCCCGAGCAGCGAGTCCAGTCAGTGACCGTGAGCAGCAAAGCCCGCGCTGACTGACGCGCTCTTTACAAATTCAAATGTTGCCGCTTCAAACGACAGGTTTTACGGCAGGACATTCGAACGCTCATTGGCTCTCGCCTGTATTTGTCACAGATTGCGACATGCCGTGTTTCTGGTGAGGTGTGTTTGAATGATGCGCGCGTTCCTTCACGAGTTCACGGAGTGGATCGGGAAAATTATCTGGATAATATTTTCGGCGATTAACAACATAAATTCTGCTCTGGATCACACAAACCTACTGTATTCCGCCAGAGAGGACTGCGGGTGCAACGTATCGTCATTTGGATTACTTTTAGTGCTGCTTTTGATATTTTTGCAATAAATAAATGATTGTAACGTTAATTGCATTTATCTGTCTGTTATGTTTCTTATACTGTCCAGAAATGTTTAGGCTTATAGGTAGGAGTGGAATTAGCGACTATAAATATATTTTAATGCTATATTGTTACTAAAAGTTTTATTTTCCTGTGGATTTCGGTCATTTGCGTTTTATATCCTTTATATATATCGCAATAAAATGGGTAGGTTAAGGTTTGGGGGTAGGTTAAGGGGTCTAAAAATCTAAATTGCGTATTAATAAAATGATAAAAATGCATATTCGCTATAAATTGGGTAGGTTTAGGTTTGGGGGCAGGTTAAGGGGTCTAAAAATAGAAATCGCTTATTAATAAAATGATAAAAATGCATTGATATGAATATCTAAATGATATAAAAGATACGTAAATATTTTTACGTTTTTTAGCTAAAAATACGTAGCGATTTGTACGTTTTAAACGTTGAAATACGTCTAAATTGTACGTTTTAGCATGACTAAAAACGTACAAAAGTGTACGTTTTGTGCTTGTAAATGTTACGTATTTATACCTACGTATAAACATGAGACCAGGCTGCCATGAGATATACACAGTCACATTGTCAGATATATAGTCGTTATTACTAGAAAAAAAGTAGCAAATACAAGATTTAAAGTTACATTGCAAGATATAAAATCACATTGTCAGATATAAAGTCTCAGGTACTAGAAATATAGTCACAATTGCAAGACTGAAAAAAGACCCTGTGAAATATCACATTAGCTTTTTATTTTTTTTACTCTGACAGAAACAAATTCAATCTTGTTTTACGATCATTGTGGATTGTTGCATTATGTACACAATTTTCATTGTACTTTGGAGTCACACAAGACAAATAGTTGCTTCTAAATAGCCAATAACTCATATTGAATGGCAGTAGTAACCTCATACAAACCCAAATACACGATCCGCCTCCCTCATACACAACCAGATATTTCTAATCAATACTCATGCCAATTACTTTGAAATAAAAATATTTTTCAACTTGTTCCCACATCTCTGATCTCAGCCAAATCTGAGCAGCAAGACTCATCATGTCAGGACATGAAGACATGACAGAACATCAACAAAAGGACTGTGATTATAGTGGGTATAGGAGCGGAGAGTGTCACTCCACACAACTCCACACATACGCATCTTACACAAACATGACAGTATGATGGCAGCTGAGGGGGAACGTTTGCCTCCGGGGTCCTATTGACTTTCAGTTCACCGTATGTCACATGGAGAGAAGTGTGAGAGATCATTTATCACAACAAAAGACAAATAAATGGACTTTGCAGGGCTCTGGCTAATTATGTGCTCTACTGAAATTTTTCCAATGATGGAATGTGTGTGTGTGTGTGTGTGTGTGTGTATCTCAATATGTGTGTGTCATGGTTTGCCTACATTGTGGGGACCAAATGTCCCCGCAAGCATAATCTGAAATCAACCAATAGTACCCAACCAGGAAAAATACAGAATGTTATAGTTAAAGTGATAATAACTAAATAAATCACACCAACCAGAATTAATTGCTTTCTTCTGTGGAAGATTTCTATTTCAAATTAATCCAGTTCTTTTCATTTGATTTATTAATGGGAAAAAAACAGTTTTCACAAAAATATGAAGCAGCACAACAGTTTTTAACAAATCTAATAATAAGAAAAGTTTATTGAGTAACACATTTTAGAATGATTTCTGAAGGATCATGTGACACTGAAGGCTCGATTGATGATGCTGCACCAACATCACATTACTTATATTCCTTTTCCGCCAGACATTTTCTGCAGTTAATTTGCTCAACTGATTGGCATTTTTTTTCTCTTCTCTTTTTCTTTATCTGCCCTTGTGGAAAAAGTATCTGTATCTTCCCATAATAGTTAAGAGAGTTTCCATTCCCTAGTGTGCCCGGTGATAAATGACATGTCTGCTGCCGTTTATCAGCCAGATCTTGTGATCTAAAGTATGAATTCTCATCTCACACCTTCTTTTCCCTCTTCCACTTTCATCCCCCCGGCCTCCAAACAGAGGGGACAGAGGAACATAAAGTATCTGTGAGGTAATTTTCCACTCATCAGAGAAGTGAAAAGAGAGAGAGATGCACAAAAGCAGAGTGAGTAAGGAAAGAGAGTAAGGACAACTGAAAGAAAAAAAAACCTGGAGAACATGGTTTCTCAACTAGTTTTGTTTCAGGACCCAGATTTTAGACTGGACATCAAAACATTGCACTTTAAAAATATTACCCTCAACTGTCTCTCATGTTTTATTCAAATCAAAGATATGATTTAGTGTCACCAAATCAGCTAAAGTACATTAGTTACATGAACTTAAGATTTTTTTTGTGTGTTTTTATTTTTGAAAGGGTTAGATGAGGTAACAGCTACATTTTACACTGTTGGCTGAATAGGAAAATTTACTTGGCCTATTTGGTTTGTGGTTGAATTTTCTTTCACTTTTTATTTTCATTGTTTCATGCTCTTGGCAGCTAATACTTCACAACACAAAACTAATTTTAGTGTGCACAAATGTATGCTTGTTTCAGGTAAACCTGTATTTAATTACATTTTTATGTTATGTGTGGGGCCAAATCCCAAAATTGGTGCGATATTCATTTGAGGTCCATATACGTGTATGTTCCACTCCCTTCTTATTATACGGTACTAATTTTCTTTTTAGGTGGTGAAAAGAAGCATCTCAGAACACTATTTATATTCTGCCAGTGATCCGAATGATTCTATCATAACAAGTCATCTCTGGTCTTGATTCTGTTGTGAAAAACAGAGCATGAGATCTTTCTAGGCACAGAAATGATTCTGAGAAATAGAAAGAAAGCCACGGGGCATAGTATCCCCCAAGCACTGTGTGTGTATCTCAGTCTGTTTTTTTCCCCCTCTCAGAGTAAGTTAGTTAGAGTGTAGTTTGCCATGCAGCTGAATTCTTCTTACAGGCGTTTGCTTTCATTTTGGATATTGAGATTCTCTTTACCTCACATGCACTTCAAATGGCTTTCACATGTAAGCATTCAGTTAAAACGGAGCACAGATGCTGAAAAGTTCAGAGCTTGCGATATAAATGTGCTTTTTCCTCATCCACCAGAACAGATTTGGAGAAATTTAGCATTATATGACTTGCTCACCAATGGATCCTCTGCAGTGAATGGGTGCCGTCAAAATGAGAGCCTTAAAAGCTGATAAAAACAACACAATAATCCTCAAGTAACCCATACGACTCCAGTGCATCAATTAATGTCTTGTGAAGTAAAGGGCTGCATGTTTGTAATAAACAAATACTTTATCAAGGGATTTTAACTTTAAACCATCCATAATCCATAAAAACTCTTCCTTCCATGAAAAAGTCCATCCTCTGTTGTCCTTTTAC
>NW_015506173.1:157596-169608 GCF_001515645.1 Sinocyclocheilus grahami
CATTTTTATGTTATGTGTGGGGCCAAATCCCAAAATTGGTGCGATATTCATTTGAGGTCCATATACGTGTATGTTCCACTCCCGCCCGAACCTGCAAACGTGCTAAAATTTTATATAAGTTTTGCACATCAGGGAGCCGCTATCAATAGGAAAGCATTGAAAAGCATGAGCATTGAAATCGCTTTTGAATGAGCGTTGGCACTATTCACTTCCACTTATGATTTCGCGATCACGCATACTCTTTGTATAGGGAGCACATTTTACAGATTTGTCAAAGAGCTCAGAATCTGTTGAGCATCAAATCCTCCGGCATAGTCTTGTCAGTCATCTCTCCATACTCTCGATATCAATCTGACTTCGGCAACTCGTGTTGAATGCGTGGTTGTCAAGGTCCCGTTTTTTTCCACAGAATTGGGCTACTTTTAAACTGTTGCCCTGGGTTGATATTTTCCTTGTGGGTTAAAGGTTTAAAATATTGCATAAATTATTTCACTGAAATGCATGTATTGAAATATTTTGCTTTCTACCTATGATAAAACTGTGCTGGATGTTTTGTGAAAGTGTGTTTGTCAATGTGCATAAAATTGACTGTAAAATATGTATTTCAGGTATGGAAATAACATATATGAGTTTTGATGTTTGGGATATGGTCTATGCGTTAATTTGGGTTGTTTTTCCTAATGCAGCCCTCTAGTGACGACCGTGGCTTGAATATTCTCTAGAGTGCAATGCAAGCTTTGGTTTTCCGTGTTGAGTGTTTGATGTTGCTTTGTCAAAAAAATGACACTTTCGTATGACAGGTTTTCGAAACTGGAAAGCATCATTAGAATGTGACTGCGGTCTTTCAAAAACATGCGTGTAGCCAGACTCATTTACAAGTTTTGCCGCCGACCCAGCACACATCTGCAAGATCACTCCATCTGGAAAGCATCTGCTGTGTAAAACATCTGATAAACGTCTTTCAGACATCAGTTTGACATACATTCTAAATCATAAACATCTTAAAGACATCTTCTAAATGTCTATTTGACATCTGATAGGAAACGTCCTATAGCCATATTGCAGATGAGCAAACATTCTAAAAAAATATGTCTTGCAGATGTAAATGCAGACGTCAAACAACAACAACAAGCCCCAAATATATACATACATACTGTACATATTGCTTATAACTACGGACTTGTTATTCCATTAGTAACTTCATGTGCGAAGGTTGTTAGTGCTTACTATACATTTAAACATTAAAAGCAGTCTTATGTGTGTGTGACTTTATCTGTGTCCCATTTCTGGGTAGCGACCCACCAGTTGTGAACCGCTAATCTACATGGAAAGAACAGACATTCACCCTCAGCTGAAATAGGGCGTTTTTGCTACACCCTGAAGTCTGAGAGGAATGAGCACACAGTAAATGTGCCACAGCAAACTCCATACTTATCCACCCACCACTTACTGCTGGCCTTGGAAAGGCAAAAAAATTGAAAAGTTTGCCATGTTATTGCTTGTTTTTGTTTGAAGGAAGGCTAATGGGTTTTGGATGTCAACAAAACAAATAGTTTTGTCCAAATGGATAAATCAAATTTAAAACATTTTATCCAAGCTAAAGTCTGGTTTCAATACCGTGGTAATTGATACTTTAGCTGAACAACAAGAGAAATTTCAACAATAACCATCATTGTATCCCTCGTCTGTTGAATCTGCAATCTCTAGCAAGAGTCATGGAATGTTTCCACATGGTCACACATGTTTATTTTGAGGCTGTCAACTGATTAACATGATTAATTAAATGACATGACAATTAATTCATGGAATTAATTGGCACCTAGGTGTTTCTTTAACTTTAGGCACTTTCATGTGCCTGGGGTTAGTTTTTAAATCTGTATGTTTTCTTTTATTCTTTAAAAGATGTACTAACATTATTGTTATTGTTATATATGAAGGTCACATAAAACAGTCTTGGAAACATTTTACAATGCCTTTATTATTTATTTTGGCCTCCTTTCAAATGTAATGGATGAATCTTTTTATTTATTGATTTCATTGTTCCTTGCCTGAGACTTTCAAGCTTAAAATACTGTATGAAAATAACATAAGAATATGAATTATTACGTTTAAACCTATGACAATCTTGACAAAGAGTGAAATAAACATTCAGTGTAAAATTATATTAATATTTATTGTACACAAATTGTTTTTCAAAAATCACAACTGTCCAACAGCTGTAGCATCAAGTCCTCCACAACAAACAAATCTACCCTTAATTTTTTTTTCTAAAGTTAAAGCGCTTGTTAACAAAGTAGACAACCATGAAGAGCTTGAGATGTAAAATGAGACGTGAAATATCTGATGTGTGAAGGAAAAACTTGCACACAGAATATTTTTTTATATTTTTCTAATCAAATTAATTATCAAACTATGCAAACACTGCAAAAATATTATTTATTAGGTTTACATAAAGGAATACATAAATGGCTGGCTATTAAATTAGCATTAGCAAGATACAGGAGTTAGACATTTTAGTTAAAAAATGTAATTTCCATCACATAATACAATAAATAATTGATACTAATTTCTAGTGCACAAATTAAATAAGTCAATGAGAGTTTGAAAAGTGTGTTTTAAGAGAGCTTATTTTCTGAAAGTCCACAGGGCCAAAGGTACCCACAGTTGAAGAACACCATGCTATCAATATTTACTCAGATGGAACCATGTGAAGCTTAAACCGGATTTTCAGCAGGGATAAACCTGAAAAATTAACTGCAGGTCTTATTATACGGTACTAATTTTCTTTTTAGGTGGTGAAAAGAAGCATCTCAGAACACTATTTATATTCTGCCAGTGATCCGAATGATTCTATCATAACAAGTCATCTCTGGTCTTGATTCTGTTGTGAAAAACAGAGCATGAGATCTTTCTAGGCACAGAAATGATTCTGAGAAATAGAAAGAAAGCCACGGGGCATAGTATCCCCCAAGCACTGTGTGTGTATCTCAGTCTGTTTTTTTCCCCCTCTCAGAGTAAGTTAGTTAGAGTGTAGTTTGCCATGCAGCTGAATTCTTCTTACAGGCGTTTGCTTTCATTTTGGATATTGAGATTCTCTTTACCTCACATGCACTTCAAATGGCTTTCACATGTAAGCATTCAGTTAAAACGGAGCACAGATGCTGAAAAGTTCAGAGCTTGCGATATAAATGTGCTTTTTCCTCATCCACCAGAACAGATTTGGTGAAATTTAGCATTATATGACTTGCTCACCAATGGATCCTCTGCAGTGAATGGGTGCCGTCAAAATGAGAGCCTTAAAAGCTGATAAAAACAACACAATAATCCTCAAGTAACCCATACGACTCCAGTGCATCAATGAATGTCTTGTGAAGTAAAGGGCTGCATGTTTGTAATAAACAAATACTTTATCAAGGGATTTTAACTTTAAACCATCCATAATCCATAAAAACTCTTCCTTCCATGAAAAAGTCCATCCTCTGTTGTCCTTTTACGTCAAACTCAACTGAAATATTTGTTTAGAACTGTTTTGGAATGTTTTCACTTGTAAACGGTACTTGATCTCTGCACATTTCTCTCCTGATTCAGATCAGATGACTTTTTCTCTGGAGAAAGCAATATTATAGAGGACTCGTATCTTAGCTGGAAGCAGTGGTTTGAAGTTAAACATCTCTTAATGATAGATTTGTTTATTACAAACACAGATTTTCACAAGAAAATCACAAGACGGTAATTGAGGGACTGGAGTCGTGTGGATTACTTCTGGATTGTTGTGATGTTTTTATCAGCTGTTTGGACTCTCATTCTGACGGCACCCATTCACTGCAGAGGATCCACTGGTGAACAAGTGATGTAATGCTAAATTTCTCAGAATGATGAAGAAAAACCCATCTACATCTTGGATATCCTGAGGGTAAATTTTTAGCAAATTTAAATTTTTGGGTGAACTATTCCTTTACCACCATCCCTTCATCCCTACCTTCCGACTTTCAAAACGCTAAATTTGAGATGCTGCTAAGGGGGGGAAAAGCATGATGATTTGCATTGTCATTACAGATCGATTCCTGCTTCTGAATTACTCACATTAGTGCACAAAGTGTACTGCATTTCCCACAAATCATTCCCTGCTCCATTCAAATGACTTTTATCCAATAGCGTGCAATAACACGGCCACCGTTGCATCTGCTGGTCTTCTCAGAAAAAGCTCTAATGGATGATGAAAGGATGGGCAGCTTGTGACCAGCACTTATGAGAAGGTGAGGGCATTAATGTGCACACTTGTGGTCAGCATAATCAAATCTCGTTCTGAAACATTAGAACACCATTGAGACTATACATGCTAGAGGGGCATTAAACTGTCAGCGAGGCATCGATTTGAAAGACAGTGCTGGGCAACAGAAAGACAATGTGTGAACATCTGACACTATGGATCCAGGCCATGAATGATTGCTTGGATGGAGACGAGGACAAGCAGTTTGAAGACTTTTTACAAGGGCTGCATTTTTAGCTTATAAATTATAAATTATATTTTGAAGCTTGTTCAAAACTGGACTCATAACTTCAACATGAGGGGATGCATTAAAAATTATATGTGTTTTATGCTTTTCTAAGTAGGATAAGAGCATCATAAATTACATGAAGATACATTATCAAAACAAAAAAGCTCTGCTTTGCAGTTCTACAGTAGCTTGCAAAACACTTTTGTTTATCTAAAAGTCACCTTCACTCTTCACCATTTGGACTTTTGGAAAAATTCTCAAAAGTTTCTCAGACAGGGTGGTATGAGATACATTTTACATCTGTCACTTCAGAAAGAATATTTCATCATGTAATGCTCCAGATACCTCTCATCTGATTGTCTGATGTCACAAATCAGCACCCATTCGACCAGATGATTGGCAGGTATCGACTGCGCTGTGAGGAGTAGCAGTATCAGAGGTGCATCAGAGGACAGGAATCGAATAGCTCCATGACACGGCCCTCTGCAAAGGGTATATTGAACAGCTTCTATTGAATATGTGCTTTCTTTTCAATGATAAGATCATGTACAACTCCATTGTAATGGAATTCAAGTGAAGCCAGGCCCTTCTTGTAACTCATCCACAATTTATTTATTCAGCAGCCGTTTGTGTTTTTCATATATTTCCATTATCTAAAGGTGGACACGAGTGTTTCTCTGACTATAGGCCTTTTTGGCCCAGGATTTATGAAATTAGTTCTCATAAGTCACATTGTTTCACACTCTCACAGGTGTATTTAGACCAAAAATAATGGATATAGACTAGCTTTCAAAAGTTTGGGATCAGTGGGGTTTTTGATGTTTTTATTAGAAGAGTCACCAAGGCTGATTCACCAATTTATTTGATCAAAAATCGTAAAATATCAATAAACAAATGAGTAAATACAGTAATATTGTTAAATATTTTAATGGTTTAAAATAACTGTTTTCTATAGGAATATATTTTAAAATGTAATTTATTCTAAAATAATAAATATTATTTAAGCCTACCTTGATTTTTCATTGTTTTTTTTCACATATTACATGCTTCCTATTTCATCTCAAGCTCTTTACTGATACAGTTTTTTTTACTTTTTTTAGGGGGGGGGGGGGACTCCACATGTGGGACAAAATGTCTATGATTGTTTCACTCCTTGTTTAGATTATAACAGTTAAAATATAAAATGAAGAGTTCAGATGCAAAAGCCTCTAAATGCCGTCTGAAACGTTCTTCTAAAATGAGCATTTTTATCAGACCCCTATATTTACGTTCAGTTATTTCACATAAATTGCATAGAAAAGGACCTATACATTGCCATTAGAATAAAATGACTGAGCCTAAACATAGGAGCCTGATAAAAATGCTAATTTTAGGTGAAAAGTTCAGATGGCACTTAGAGGCTTTTGCATCTGAACTCTTCAAATATAAATATAAAAAGTTATAACAGTGAAAAATAAATTATTCATATTTTTATGTTAGATATTCATAGCATAATATTGGATGTCTAGTTCTGAGACGGGTAAAACAATAAAATATAAATGTTAAAGTCATTTAAGGGTAGTAAAGTCTTGGCAAAAAGTTTCCAAGTTTTAATCTGACCTTCATTTATATTATTTTTTTCTTCTCATTTTTTTCTTTCTTTTTTTCAAATGAAAACCAACCCCTCTGAGATATAAAAGTGACAATAGTTGAAGAAACACCCATATGTAAATAACACAGCCCCCCCCCCCCAAAAAAAAGATTAATAGCATTCCAAAGATAATGAAAAATTGTATATTTGTCCATCTGTTACTGATTTTGTTTTAAACACATTATGTCCTCAAGACAGTAAAAACCTAAAGGATAAACTTGCATAGCTCTTCAACATGAAGTACATGCACAGATGGGAAAATAAACCCCCACACTCTGGGTTATTTTCTGTTTTCTTTTTCAGTTTGCTTTTGGAAAAGAAGAGATTCACAGCTTTCATTAAGTCGGGACGCATCTGTGCATGAGCTTAAATGACTAACAATGGGCCGAGCAGGGATGAATAATGAGATAAAGGTAATGACTGTTTCATTGGATTTCCCTTTATCCTCTTTGATGCTATTGATCATATTAAATCACCAAGAGAATCTCAAGAGCTCACGCTTCTCAATGCCAGCAATTAAACATATGAACGCAGAGGAAGGAAACACTCTGACTCTGGGACATTTCACAGCGATCATTCCATTGCACTGACACCAAACAAGGTAAAAGTCACAGGTGAAAATGTTTACAAAAGACACAGCACCCATCAAACATTAAACCTCTCTAAAGTTGAAAATTCCCTAATCGATTAATAGGAGCATACGAGCAGGAAGACAGATTAGTGGAAAAGCCAATTGAACAGAAACATTTTGTAAGCCTTTAGCAGTGAAAACAGACCGATGGGCGGACGCACAGACTGACAGACAGACAGACGGATGGATGGATGAATTAATGTATGAAAAGACTGTTTGGAAATATAGGATGTTATAAATAATGATAACAAGAATAGAATAGAATTGAATAGAGGAAAATGAAAACGTAGCATATTTAAAATAAAAATGTGTCACCCTAGGCATTGTGTCTCTTCTAATAAATAATTATTGGCAATTTTTTTGTGAAACACTAAAGTTTAAATAAACTTTGTTACAAAAACGGGCCAAATTGACAAGAATATATATGCACACACACACACACACACACACACACACACACACACACACACCTTTAAGAATGAAGTCTCCTCAAATCTTCCTGTTTATCAAATTAAATATGAATTTCTCACGACACTTCCATACCCAAATTCATTAAAACATCAAAAGTCTCTAAGAAATTTTATTACCATTACTATTCAGTCATAATTACATTGCCATTGTACTGCCATTGACAGAAGTTTCCATCAGTCCTGCTTTAATGTTTGAACATCAGGCTGAGTAAGTTCACACGATTATTTAGTCTGAATGTTTTTAATTGGAGACAGACAATCCTGAAGCTGTCTGGGGGAAACATGAAAGTGAGAAACAAGATAGTTACTCTGAGCCCCGAGAAGGACAATAAGAAACTCAAGCCTTTTTATGTTCAAGACCCCTAAACTCCCCTTTTCTGATGATTTTCTCATTTCTCTTTTAATGAGAGAATACTGTCCTGGTTAGCTAGTGCTTTAAAGGTTTTATTTGTCTCTAAGCAACACAAACAGCAATATAAAGTAAATTTAAATAAAGTGCACAATGTGTGTATGGATCTCATTTTTATTTTCTCATGCATAAAATAATGCATCTAAAGGAATAGTTCACCAAAAATAAAAATAGTCTCAGGCCATTCACAATGTAGAGTTTGTTTCTTCATCAGAACAGATTTGGAGAAACGTAGCATTACCTGCCTTGCTCATCAATGGATCCTCTGCAGTGAATGGGTGCCGTCAGAATGAGAGTCCAAACAGCTGATAAAAACATCATAAATAATCAACACAACTCCAGTCTATTGTTGTCACAGTACCAAAATGTTAGTAGTCGCTATCAATATCAGTACAATTCTATGGTTCTTGGTCCAATTTCGGTACCATCATAAAACTATTTGAAAATAAAATTATTAAGTTCATTATTAATGCCATTATTAATAATACAATTATTATAAATGATATGTTATAACGTTATGTCACACATCGCAAAACATGAAAAATAAATTTTATTCAAATTAAGAATGGGTTACACAGTAAGCAAGCAAAGCGCTCTCTATATAATCAACGAAGCTGTATAATTAAATATAATCTTCAGTTTGCAGCACAAGCTTACTGACTGTGTGTGTGAAAGCTCCCTTTATAATAATGATAAAAAAAGTCTAAACTGCACAATGAATCTCTTTTTTTAAATTGTGTTTATACTTTGTTGGTTATAACAAATGAGGGGATTATGACTTAAAAGCCTCTGATTGGTCATTGCGTTTGTGTGCTCAATAAACATGTCTGTGATTGGCTACAGTGTAAGCAGTCACCTCTCAGTGAGTACTGGATTGACCTGGTACTCAGTACTTCGGAAAGGCTGGTATTGTAAGTTTGACTTGGCACCGACATACTGGTACTTTTGACAACACTACTCCAGTCCATCAATGAATGTTTTGTGAAGCGAAAAGCGTCATTATTAAGACATTTTTAACTTGAAACTGCAGAGTTATTTATAATATTGCTTTTGTGAAAAAGTCATATTGTTTGAATCAGGAGAGAAATATGCATAGAGCAGTGCAGTGTTTACAAATGAAAACAATTCTAAACAAATATGTCAGTGAATTTTGATGTGTGAGGACAACAGGGGATGGACTTTTTCACTGGAGGAAGCGTTATTATGGATTATTGACTGGTATTTTGGCTGGAAGCAACAGTTTGAAGTTAAAAACCTCTTAACGATGGATTTGTTTCTTATAAGCATGCAGTTTTACACGTCATATGATGTTAATTGATGGACTTGAGTCATGTGGATTACTTGTGGATTATTGTGATGTTTTTATCAGTTGTTTGAACTCTTATTCTGATGGCACCCATTTACTGCAGAGGATCCATTGGTGAACAAGTGATGTAATGCTACATTTCTCCAAATCCGTTCAGATGAAAAACAAACTCATGGCCTGAGGATGACCTGAGAGTGAGATTTATCAGCAATTTTCAGCAAATTGTATTTATTTATTTATTTTAAACTATTCCTTTAATAGTATAAGGATTTTGAGGGATAAAGATATTATGATTCTTTTACATTTAGAATTATATATAATTAAAAATAATAATACACAAAAGGTCTACAGTGTGAAATAAATAAATAAATAAATAACTCCAAGCCTAAAGCTTCAGTTGGTGTTCATCCTACTGACAGAAATGACATTGTATACCATTTCTTCTAAATGTGTTTTAGCCTGCAGCATTGATTCATTACATGGTTTGATTACTCATAATGTCCTTCAGTGTTTTGAGTGATTGTGTTTTTAAAGGATCCACTTATAATTCAGCTTCAGCTTTCTGACTGCTATCTTCACATTCTCCTCAAGTGGTATGATGTGAAATTCATGATTACCTCCATGATGGCAGGCCAGACCCTGAGGCAGAAAAGCAAACCTAAACCATAACACTTGTACATCATTTCTTGCATTGCAGCACTTATCTCGATGATAAACCAAGATCAACAACAGCCCTGATCTTAAAAATTAAATGTTGTCTGGCAAAATTCTTTCATGCATCTGGACTGTGAAACATGTTTGTTAGTTTTTTTTCCAACCTTAAATTTGCTTCGTTGGTGTAAGCTAATGTATTAAGATTTATTTAGTGATGTTAAATAATATGTTTGATTTGAATAAAATGCACTTAAGTGCATCTAGACTGTAAAAAAGTTTTTAACTTAAAATATTTGCTTAATATGGTAACATCTATGTATTTTTTATTTTATTTTTTTACATTTTTGGCAACATTTAAAGCAAAAACTTCCATTTCATCTGACAAAATTGACTGACAAATTAAAGTTACATTTTCATTTATTTACTTATTTGTTTGTTTATTTATTTATTTGTTTATTTTGTGGTGTATATAGAGTAGAAATAAATGTAACAATTTCAGACTATATATGTATTTGAGAACAGATATTTTATCTGACTGCATTGCAAAGTTATGCTGTTACTTTCCCACTGTTAACTGACACCGAGGCAACGGCTGCACATAATTCCTTTGATGTTATGATGTTATCCTGGGGAGACGTCCTGCAGCTACTTTCAGTCAGCTCTTCAGCTACAGTTTCTGAGATGATCTGACCTGGACAGATTGAGTGTGGTTTCACCTCTATTTCTAAGACCAGACCAAACCAGTGGTTTTTGATGTCTGGATGGAGTAATATCTCACAAGTTACTCTCTAATAATGTTCCAAGAGTTTACATACATATTATTAAGCATTTGTAGCAATGATAATGATAACAGGAGGAAGGTTATGCATTGGAAGACAAACGGTAGCCTGAGCTATGACAGGGGTGTCCAAACCTGTTCCTGAAGGGCTACTGTCCTGCAGAGTTTAGCTCTAACCCTAATTACACACACCTAGACCACCTAATCAAGGTCTTCAGACTCACTAGTAACTTCCAGGCGAGTGTGTTGGAGTTAGTTCGAGCTAAATTCTGATCTAAACCACTGATCTATGACACCATGTCATAATGCTCCCTGAAAAATTATACTTTTTTGTACAGTACACTGTAAAATCGGTAACCTTTCCACCCTTAATTTTTACTGCCGTCTCGCTTATAAAGACAGTCCCTTTTCGCCATCTAATGGCGGAACAATGGAACTAATCACCATCAAGAACACACACACCATTTCTCAATACTAAATACTATTATTAAAGGGGTGGTTGATTGCGATTTCACTTTTTTAACATTAGTTAGTGTGTAATGTTGCTGTTTGAGCATAAACAATATCTGCAAATTTACGAAGCTGAAAGTTCAATGCAAACAGAGATATCGTCTTTAACATTTCTGGCGGTTTAATGCCTACAAAAACGGCTGGTAGGGACTACAACAAGTTACTTCCCAGGTTCGTGACGTAACAAACCCAGATAAACCCCGCCCTCGGGAAAAGGCATCAAAGGGGCAAGGCCATGCTGCACTGCTTTAGAAAAGAGGAAGAGAAAACTAGAGGTGCACGTAAAAATCTATTCATATATGAATCGCGATTCTGTCTTCTAACGATTCTAATGGATTCACAAGTTTCAAAATCAATGTTTTAAAGCAGCGGTTCTTAATACTGTTCCTCGTGTCCCCCTGCTCTGCACACGCTCTGAATCTCTCTCTCTCTCTCTCTCTCTCTCTCTCTCTCTTTCTCTCTCTGTCTCTCTCTCTCTATCTCTCTCTCATTCAGCTCAGCTATAACAATGAACTGCTCCAATTATACACTTATTTTCACATAGCTATGAGAAGCATTAAAGGGGTTGCACATGCTCTGAATCTCTCTCTCTCTCTCTCTCTCTCTCTCTCTGTCTCTCTCTCTCTATCTCTCTCTCATTCAGCTCAGCTATAACAATGAACTGTTCCAATTATACACTTATTTTCACATAGCTATGAGAAGCATTAAAGGGGTCATATGATGCGATTAAAATTTTTCCTTTCTCTTTGAAGTGTTACAAGCTCTTGGTGCATAAAGAAGATCTGTAGAGTTGCAAAGACTAAAGTCTCAAATCCAAAGAGATATTCTTTATAAAAGTTCAGAGTCAGCCACACCTACCTAAAATGGCTCATTCTAACACGCCCCCACATATCTAACTCACTATGTGGGAAGATTTGCATAATGCCGCCCAAATGTTCACGCAAAGAAAGAAGGCTTAACTTTTATTCTCACTGTAGTATTGTTGACGCTGCAGCCATGTCGTGAAGGCGCTGTGTGCTTCGTTGTGAAAGTGAAACTACTTTGTTTGGTCTTCCAAAAGAGGACGATATCCGCTTCGTCATGCCTAGAGCTGATCTGTGCTGGTCGCTGAGGGAATACATCAAC
>NW_015506173.1:169634-169845 GCF_001515645.1 Sinocyclocheilus grahami
ACCGTGGACGAAGCGGAGTCCAGCCCGGGGTCGTCACATGTGGTTGCCGCTCACTCGTCGAATCCGCCGGGCTCCCCGTTCTCGACCTCATCGCCTCAGCTCACTCTAGCCCGGCCTCAGCTCACGCTAAGCCGGGGCTTCCGCTCATGTTAGTCTGGCCTCAGCTCACTCTATCCCGGCCTCAGCGCACGCTAAGCCGGGGCTTCCCCTC
>NW_015506173.1:169868-170278 GCF_001515645.1 Sinocyclocheilus grahami
AGCACTTGTTGTTTGTCATTTCTCTGATCACAAATGCAGACAGGGTTTTATGTTTACGTGGCGCGATGCAACGCAACGCAACGCGTAAAAAGACAGTATAAGTCATTATAATCAGTAATTATGTCCCCACTGGATACAACAAATGCCTCGTTTGTAATGGGTTTGAATGTTTTTGTCTCGTCGGTCCGGCCGGGACACGGCATCAACAGTATGTGAGGGGCGTAACAATTTCGTCTCACGCTTGAGGTATTCGGCCAATCACAATGCATTGGATAGCTGGCCAATCACAGCACACCTCGCTTTTTCAGACTGTTGGGCTTTGTAAAAATCGACGCATTTCAAAAAGGCGGGGGATAGAGGAGAAACAATAATGTATAGTATGTGGAAAATAATGTGTTTTTTTAAACTTT
>NW_015506173.1:170617-183722 GCF_001515645.1 Sinocyclocheilus grahami
CGCGCACTAGAGGCGGTTTAGCCAATCACAACACACTGGGCTAGCTTACCAATCAGAGCCCATCACCTATTTCTGAGGGCGGGGCTTCATAAAAGCAGGAAATGATCAGTGCGTTTCTCAGAGAAGGGACAGAGCGGTGTGGAATAAAGGTAAATTATGTGAAAAATTATGTTTTATTTTTATTTTTTATGAAGCATTAACACATGTTAGACTGCACCCCATAAACACAATCAAGCCTAGAAATAAAAACAGTGAACCACCCCTTTAAATAATACTATTATTTAAATAAAATATTAGTTATTGCATAATAATATTTAATAAAAACAATAACAGCCATTATAAAAGTTGCTAAGCAATAGACTCAAAAGTACAAAGGCAACACTCTGATACAACATTAAAGTTATAGAAAATATAACGTTATGAGACTTTGTCCTCAGCCAAAACTATTTGCTTTGGAACAAATAATAGATTAATGAGACCAAAGACTGGCAGTTAGAATTACCCAAAACAAATTATATCTCATGTTTAACTACTATAGAGACATCAGAGCCAGCGGCAAATTTCAGAAAAACTGGCAGAAGGCTGCTCTCTGCTGGTTCATGTGCGCTGAACGGCCGCTGACACCCTGGAGCTCAAATCTCTGAAAAACGTTGAAGCAAATTTTCAAATAGCCATTATCTTCATTAACAAACTGCATATTTGAAGTCTAAACAACTATATTATTGCCTAAAAAACTCTTAAAACTACATTCTGACACACAAAAACTGTATTATTTACTAAATTTGGATGTCCGCCATGACACTTGCTGTGATAAACACGGCAAGCAGAGTGATACAAATAGTGAAAAAGTTGGAGTTCTGTTATCACTAGAATATATCCGCTGGAAAAGGCTCTCAGCCAATCAGATTTGAGAACCAGAAAGAACTGTTTTATGCCATGCATTTTATTTTATTTTTCTCTTATTTTGTTTTATGCATTTTATTTCATTTTCTTATATTTTATTCTCTTTACTTTTTTAACAAATATTTTATATTATATTGTATGACATTTATGGTGCTTCCTTCCTGGCCATTCTAATGGTGTGGTTTCAGATATTTACCAGCTAACTGCTGAAACTAACTTAGCCAAACCATGATACCTTAGAAGGAACTAAGTATGTTGTTTTCCATATATATATATATATATATATATATATATATATATATACTTTTTAGTTGTATACAACTTGAATAATGTAACTTTATGGTTTTACAAAAGTGAAATATAAATGTAACAGGTGGAGTTTCATGCATTTCAAAACTTCTAAATACAGCGTTTTGCCTTTCCTCTTTTCATTAAATGCTGCCACAGGGGAAGTTTTTAGCATGATTATAAAATGAGGCACTAATGGGAACTTCAATTATTAAAAAGCCAAAAGTATCAACGATGGAGCCTAATTCAATTTTGTTATAGGCGAGCCAATGTCTTTGAGCAAAGGCTTCACTTGCCTTTTCATTTAAGTATATATTGTACATATTTTAATTATATTTTATAAAAAAAAAAAAAAAACAGGTGCCCAAAGTTAATGGCACTAAATATCACTCAGAGGCTACATAACCCATAAATGACTACATTTAATCTGCTAAACTGTCGATAATGTACAGTAGAACTAAAATTGTGTGTTTGCAAAGCTACATGCAATAACACTTCTTTAAAATGACAGTGTTGTAAATATTTTAGATTGTTGTTATTAATATCTTGTCTTTCCTGTGAGAAAGACATCCTGCTTCATTCAATTTGGTTCATACTTTCATAATGGGTTCGTATTCCCTCCATCAATGGCATTGATGAAATAGTTAATTGGTTCCTTCACAAGTTACATGTAAAATAAGCTGAATGAATGGAAAGAACGAAAAGAAAAAGCTAAGAATCTGTCTTTACTTAATAATGAGGAACATTAATCCTGTTAACTTCTCCTAGTCATAATATATAGTGTTTATACTAAGTGCTCTGTGCCTCTTTATACATTACACAACTTTTCACAAACGTACACTACGTGAATACTTGGACTTGCTCACACTGACATATACACACATACTGACCATGTTTTCTTCTAAATGGAAATCAGTTTGTGGGCAGAAATGGAGGGAACGGGTGTAGACTGAGTTCTAGCTGTGGGAAATGTCACTCTAATCTACTGCCAGGGATACTGTTTATCCCGTCCAAACACATTTCTGTAAACATTGCCTTGAATGCATTTTCTTTCCATTTTACCCTTCTACTCCCATGTTTGGAGGGGGTCGTTGTTGTGTCCTCACACGGTACATGAACCCCATTTGGTGTGGTAATATATAGCTTGGGGATTAATTACATATTGAACTATGCTGGTGAGGCAGTCACACTGGATTGTCATTGGCTGAGCAAATGTGTCATTGCTTCACTACCCAAATTATCTTTCGACAAACTACTGGGTTTATGAAAACGTGCTTTGGCTTGTTTATCATGTTCTATTTCCACACTTACTTACAACAACTAGTCTATCAATTCCAAACTCTGCTGTTTTCGAAACAGATGGCCGTGTTAGCCTTTAACCCTCATGTTCTGTTGAGATTGCCATTACATTTTAATTATTACATTTGTAATAATTAAAACTTTTACTTTCAAAGTAAATTTTATGTGCACATACATGTGTTGACTAACATACTAAAACACATATAGGCCTGGTTTCACAGACAGGGCTTAGACTAAACCAGGATTAGGCCATAGTTCAATTATAGGACATATTTAAGTATTTTATAATCGTGCCTTAGAAAAAACATTACTTGTGTCCATCTTGAGACAAAACAAAGGCATTGATGTATTTTAAGATCAATCATTGCAAGTGTATTTCAGTTGAAACAGCTCAGTTTTATATTTTAGTCTGGGACTAGGCTTAAGCCTTGTCAAAATTATATATTTAAAATGTTCTAAACTGCTACTTCATTATTACAAATTACAAATATATTTAAAATATACTACATACAATTTGCCATAAAATGGCATTAAAGTATTTTAGTTTACTGTAAGAGCTTGTAAGTACACCATAAAGTATTTCAAAGACAATAGAGTTATGAAATTACATATAGAGATGGATTACTTCCTGTTTAAGTGGGTCAAAAAAGCTAATGTTCAGCTAATTGCATTTCAAATAAATTTAAACTATAATGCTTTTAATTTAATTGCAATTAACATGCAATTAAGGGTCCAAAAACATGGCATTAAGCTCAGACTTAAGTATTTCTAAAATAATAAGTACTCTTTTTAAAAGTATTCTAAAATGCACTTATTTTTCAAAGCAGTATTTCTATTATTTTACAGGTTTAAATTCCATGTTGTGCCACTTTAATTCCACATTTCTCACAAACCACGCATCAAAGAGTGGTGTTGAAAATGACTGTGACATGGAATCTGTAATAATTAATGTTGGCATATACAAAGTAAGTCTTTTATGCCCTGAAGACCATCTCAAAGTGACCGTGTTGTGCTTAATCAGAGGCAGATCCTACTGCACCTCCTGTTCTTCCAAAAGCATAGGATTGCATTCGGGTGACACCCTAGGTCACGTAAGGTCTCTGTAACCTAGGGTAATGACTGACAATCAACATCATCCCATGCACAAGTGTACTCTAAACAAACAACAGCAACTTTACTGAATGTGAAGAGCAATGCAGGGCATGGCTGCTCCATAAGAATAATTAGTGTTGCATAAGATATTACATTTATAATGCCTAAGTGACAGAGACAACATGAGTTATCTTTTAAGGAAATAATTTCTTCTGTGGAAGTGGCTTGAACCACATTGTATTTTAATATGCATGTTCAAAAGTTTGGTGTAAGATTTTTTGTTTGTGTTTATTTGAGAAAGTGATACTTTTATTCTGCGATGATGCTTTAAATGGATCAAAATGACAGTAAAGACATGTATAATGCTACAAAAATGTATGCTTCACATGAATGCTGCTTTTTAAACTTTCTGTTCATCAAAGAACCTGACAAAATCTTTATTGGTTTCCACACTTTTTGTTTAAGCAGCACAACTATTTTCTGCAGTATTAAAAATATTTCAAAATATTACTGTTTTTACTGTATTTTTGATTGAACAAAATAATCTTCCTTTACAAACATCTGAGCCCAAAAAGTCTGACCCCAAACTTGGGAATGTAGGGTATATTTATATTATAAATACACCAGTTTAAGTAAAAATAATTACTGTATTGGCCCGAATATAATACGACCCTGATTATAAGACGACCCCCCCTTTTCCAGATGTACCTTTTGGAAAAAGGCTTTTTAAAAACCAAATATTGTTTTTTCTCAGTAAAACACATTTTGTCTTCAATTATTTTCATATTGAATATTTTTCCTATTTTAATTTTTGTTTTGAAAGCATGGTAAAAACTGGTAAAATGTACCAACAATCACATTTAAAAAATATACACTTTTTGATATACTATTAAAAAAAAAAACAGGTAGCCCATCTGAATTAGGACATTTAGGCTATCCATCTAATAGTAGCCTACCAAAATCTTATTAACAGTAGAAGTTAAATCTTACTGTAGTCTTCAAATCTGGGTACTGTCTTATGTTTTAAAATCACAAAGGGAGTTTGGTCTCATCAGGCTAACGTGACAGTCACGACTCATGCAGCTGTAAGGTTTTCTTTTTCTTTTGTTTTTACTCGCGGTCTTTACAACACGCATTACATTACATATTTCATGGCACACTCGTTTTATGCATATTTGGCGCCACCTATTTTTGTGGGTTTATTATTGACATGTCAAAGTCTAGACCCTGAATATAAGACGACCGCGTTTTTTCAGATGTATTTCCAAGAAAAAAACATTGTCTTATATTCAGATCAATACGGTATATAGGTCAATATCACACAAACAAGATTGCAAATATAAAGTACACTCTGATGAATTTAATTTAAGATTTAACTTAAAACTAATTTAAGATAAAGCATTCTCCTCCACAAAAATTACATTCAACCTTAAAGGGTTAGTTCACCCAAAAATTAAAATTAGGCTGCGTTTTACACCCCCCCGAGGCATCCTAGGTGTATATGACTTTCTTCTTTCAGACGAATCCAGTCGGAGTTAAATAAAAAAATTGTCTTTGATCTTTCAAGCTCTATCATTGCAGTCAGCGGGTGTTGCATTGCTTCAATCCAAAAGAAGTTAAATAAAAAGCGCCCATGCATAAAAAAAGTGTCTCACACGGCTCCGGTGGGTGAACAAAGGCCTCCTGTAGAGAATCGATGCGTTTTTGTAAGAAAAATATCCATATTCAAAACGTAATAATCACTTGAATCTAGCTTGCGCTCACTGTTGTAAACAGAAGCAGTTCCAGGGGGAAATGACGTATGAGGTCAGCTTTGCGCATGCACCGCTCAGAAGTGATGCACGCGTAGAGATCGAAACAAAACAACGGTCACTAATTAGAAGTACAAAATGAGGATTTGTAAAGAAGAATGTCGGAGAATTTCGATATAAGCCAAGAGGAGACTGATTTTCCTTTGCTAAAGTAAGGAAACTTTGCTTCCTTTGATCCTGTAAGCAAACGTTGGTTTTCACGAGACTCACCAGCGCATGCGCAATGCTGACCTCATACGTCATTCCCCCGGAACTGCTTCCAGTGTACAACAGTGAGCACAAGCTACATTAAAGTGATTATTACGTTTTGAATATGGATATTTTTCTTTCTAAAACGCATCGATTCGCTAAAGGAGTATTTTACATAGTGCACAAGTAAAATGCACTGTTTTTAGTGCACTTGAAATTATTTGGTCAGTAATGGTGCCTCACAGTAAAAATCTGTGTTTATGGTGGAAAACATTAGCTTATACATTCTGTAAAAATAAAAACAATAGAGCAAGACAGAGGAGCGTAGGTTTAGAATGATATAAGGTAGAGTAAGTGTATCACCAATTTAATCTTAAATGTTTGTAATCTCTGAAACGAGGAAAGAAAACACCAGAGTGACATTTTGGTTGTGTAGAATAAAGGCAAAAGAGAAGACCTGAAGCGAAGCTCAAGCTGTATCAGGCCTAGGATAAATAATGGACAAGGAAAAACATTTCAAAAGTGTACTAAGTTGTATGCAGCACAGTGAGAGGAGGAGGAGCAGGAACAGGCCTTGTATTATCAGATAGCAGCAGGCAGAAAAAAAAATCCCTGGCGGCATTTCTTTGGATTTTCAAAAGTCTCTAGATGCGGCAGGGCAGATGGTGATGTGCAGTTGATACTTCATCTGTTTCCACAGCATGACCACTCCACTTCCCCTCTTCACCACCTCCACTTACTCATGTGCCATATTGATTCTCTTTAGCCGCCTTGTCAAAACAATCACACAAAAGGCAAAGCAAAAATCAAGACTCACTCAACATCAAGGAAGTGATCAGGGCCGTGCACAGACATTTTGAGGGGCAGTGGCCCAAACCAAAAAAGGGGCACTAGGGGGGTGGGTGCTTGTAAATACAAATTATCCAGTTGTTACATATATGCAATTAAAAGAGAATACAGCACACTCTGTAGGATTTCAAAGTTGTGAAACACAGAGAAGGGATGTGAGAAGATTACTGGGGGATTCCAAACAGATATATTTTAAAGCTACAATCTCTGGAAGAACAAAAGTTAGCGAGATGTCAGCTAAACTGAGAGTCCCTTTGTAACCACCAGCAGCTGTGGCCATCGGGGCCCAAGAATTGCTGGTGCGCAGGGCCATGCACAGACATTTTGAGGGACAGTGGCCCAAACCAAAAAAGGGGCACTAGAGGGGTGGGTGCTTGTTAAGACAAATGATCCAGTTGTTACAATTATACAATTAAAAGAGAAGACAGCACACTCTGTAATAATTTCAGACTTTATTGTAGATGTTTTGATAAGAATGGGCTCTCCCTCACTCTCTGACCCTGCTTCTGCCTCAACTTCAATGGAAGTAGGGGAGAGTGGGGTAAGTTGAGCCAGTGGGTAAGTTAACCCACCCCCTGTATCTTGGCAACTGTACACATGTGGATTGTATTTGTGATACATATAGGTGATTTAGCAACATATAAAACCATGCAAATCATTTAGCTAAATATTTGCCTGAACTGGTAAGCAACAGTAGCTATTTTTTTCCAAAATGGCAGCTATGGCGCAAAGTGAGACAAATGTTGCGGGGTAAATTGAGTCAGCATTTTAACTTACCCCACCATAAGGCACTGTAGTTAAGTTATATTTCTGAATTATAAACTGGTATTTTAATGTGATATTACTGGTTTAGTTGATCATATATACATATTTTGTAGTTTATTTGATAGGGACAGTGTACAAGTGCACCAAATCGTTCTCTGATAAGAACCAGAAAATGCTTTTCATCACATTATAATCAGATATATCTTTCCACCTGTCGCCCCTAATGGCCAACAAACTCTCTGTTTAGTCTGTTTTTAGGAAGGCTACAACTTTGGTGATCAACATATTGTTTCAGAAATGCAAACAATTAAATATTGAAATTTAAACTTCATTTGGTTGGTTTTATGTTGTTAAAGTTAACTTCATGAAAAGAAATATGACTGCTTGTAAACGGAAATTATAAAATTTGTTTTTTAATTATTATTTATTTCACATGGGTTTGAATCAGATTTGGTCAGATGGTCATTTTATACAAAATACTGTATTGTTATAAAATATTTAAAACTAGAGATGTACAGTATATGTACCATATTGAATATTGGTTGTTAAATTTTCTACTATTGGTTTATATTAGATATTTAATTGTGCATGCTAAAGTACAATTTACATGATATTTGCTTCAATGTAGCACTCAAAAATACATTAAATAACAATAATAACTATAATTATATAATAAACAAGCATATTTCAACATGAATAGCCATCATGGTTATGCAGTTCAATAATATTTGCCAAAAACAAATGCTTTATTCTTCTTCATAATATTAAGGGTATACCAAAAGTATAGATTAGCCATACATAATCACCAGCCTATCGATAACAAAATAAAAAAATAAATAAAAACTGTATAATTAATTATAAGGCTATCAATGGCATTGAATAAAAATCTATTTTCTAAATGCATGCTATTGATCTTTTGATTGTGAATATTTATTGGTTATTTTTATTTTATTTATTTATTTTACAACTGACTACAAGTTTGCATTCAGATCTGCTTCCATCCAATCAACAGAGAACCAAGTCCTGCCCTTTTTTTCTTTTTTGGTAATCTGTTTCACTCAAATGTACATCATGACTTTAAAAATCAGTGCATCCCTAGACCACATTTTTGGATTTAATTGGGTTGAATCACACAAAAATGTTTTATCTCTTTATATGATAATAAATTACTCATATCAGGATTTGGGTCATTTTGCTCATCACACAGTTACTCATGCATTAATAAAACAGCTACTATAAATATATGCGCGACCCTTAGGCTAAAGGGACCCCTGAGCTCTCCAAAGTTAGTAGCCATGATCTAGAGTTTCTAGATGTACCCTTGCAATGCATATGAAAGAAAGATGTCTGAGCTTACCCTCAGACTAAGGATAAGATTAACTTTTCCAGCTTCAGACCCCATTTGCCCTCGCAGTCAGAGTGGCAGCACAGTGCAGAAATGTTACCTTGCCATTAAGAGCACAGCAAACACTACTTCACAGAGGTTAACTGGACCTTAGCTCAGTTTAACACAGACTGAAAGATGTGTACAAATCCCTTAGAGCATGCAGACTTTGTTTGGGGAGAGTCTGTTGGTGTGGGCCTGAATCCAGGCGGGGAGGTTTAAAACATTTAATAAGCTCCCACTGCGTTTGCTCCAGGGTCATGGCTTGTAAACGGACAAGACATTTGAGTGTGAATAACAAGTGAGGATCTCACGTCCTCACTATCCCTCACGTACGACTTAATCAGATACAGATTACATGAGCTGGGGAACATCAACTCTCCCTTAATTAAAACCAGTCTGACCTGCTTTGTAATTATAGATCTGTGTCAAAGCTGAACGTGAGTAGTCAAATATCACACATTGGATTTGAACTCTTTTCAAATATGCTCAGTCTTCAGAAAGTCCGAAAATTATATTCACTACGCTTATGAAGCAAACTGATTTGTTTTAGAAATAAGTTTATATTTAATAAGACAGTCATCAGAATCATTCATTGATTAATTTTAACAGGTTTATATTGAGCTCTCATGTAATCTAAATTTTCAGCAGAATGAAAAGCCAGCCATTCATAAAATTTAATAAAGCCCCTACCAATAGCATGCTTGTTTTCCTAAAAATCTTTTTTATTTATGACCACTCAGCTGAATTCCAGTTAACTTTCTCTCAAAATTAGCAAAAAGTTATGTGAAAGAAAAAAAAATCGACATATTCCATCTGATATATATGGGTCAAAGACGAGATGTCCCATTTTGGTGTCTGCATCAAATTAAATTTACAAAAGTGATTTTATATGCATAGAAAGCAGATCAAATGCAAGTAAAGTGCCTGCTTTATTGTTTCAAATAACTTTTGTGAAAATAAAATGTTAAAATATGTGTAAACCAATGTTCCATTGTCATTCAGAGTAACAGAAATTAAACAACATACTTATTCTGACCTGTACCTATTCAAATAAAAAAGTAGTTTGAAGGATAGTGCCAACAATTGGTAAAGTTAAAATTAGTTAGTTAATTCGTTTTTGGGGGCTGCACTGTGATCCTTAAATATAACCCTTCTAATATAATTGAATGATTATGGTTCTAAATATGCCTGACACCATTTTTTGATATATGGACTATTGTTACATTTAATAAAAAAATTCTGTAAATCATGGTAAAATCATATGATAATCGTAATTTTTTGCTCAGAAAAATAAATAAATTAATTAATTAAACAGGGCACATTCCAAAAATATATATATATATATATTAAAGCTGTATTAAATTTGTTAAACCTCCTTTCATCTCTGACTCATATACGTATATGAGGAAGTCGTGGCCTAATGGTTAGAGAGTCGGACTTGTAACCCAAAGGTTGCGAGTTAAAGTCTCAGGTCCGGCAGGGATTGTAGGTGGGGGGAGTGAATGTACAGCGCTCTCTCCCACCTTCAATACCACGACTGAGGTGCCCTTGAGCAAGGTACCGAACCCCCAACTGCTCCCCGGGCACCACAGCAAAAATGGCTGCCCACTGCTCCGTGTGTGTGTTCACTGCTGTGTGTGTGTACTTTGGATGGGTTAAATGCAAAGCACTAATTCCAAGTATGGGTCACCGTACTTGGCCATGTCACGTCACTTTCATATCAGTTTGTTGCTGCAGCTCATCTACAATAATTATTTTAAGGAGTCATATACTGTCAGCTGTCTCACTCAGCACCTTGTCAAATGTCTTCTCAAACAATCTTGAAAAATAACAATATTTATTAATATACACCCATGGGCAAGTGCAAGTGCTTGGCATCCCATCAGATAAAATCATATTTTGCAAAATGAGGTCTGCTGTTGCTTGAGGATAAACGATTACATCTATAAATCCCTGTGAATCGGAAGGTGTACAACAGCAGCATCCACAACAAACTGTTTGTTTTATGAATAACTCTTATGAAGATAACTGGCTTTTCTTGTGACCCAAGGCTTAACCAAACACTGTTTGGGCCTGACAACATACAGTATTACATAACTGCTGCATTCTTTGATGAACAAATGTTTTGAAGAACAGCATTTATTTCAAACAAATCTTTTATAATGTTTGAATTTTTTAAAACACACACACACACACACACACACAGGTCTTACTGTACAGACTGTATATTCTTATATATATATATATAAATAATTTTTCTTTTTTGTGAGGGCAATACCTGCTGAATTAATTTTTTTCTCCTGCAAGATTGTTTTGTCTGGCACAGATGTAGGTGCACATCAAATTGTCTTCCTAAATCCTAGTGCTCTCTTTCATTTCACAAACCACACACAATTTCTCTCTCTTTCTCTCGGAATACACGGAAACCGTACACTTCCATACAAAGTTCTTAATTCTTACTGCCGTCATATAATGTTTTCACCACAGAGGCAGCTGACGGAAGGGACGAGGGGACGAATGTTAAAGAGAGGTATGAAAAGAAAAAACAACATGAGTACAAGAAGTTGATGGCTTTGCACTCATCCCACAGGTCCTAGTAAACAACCCACTTGTCACTCAAACATGACCTTTTGGGTTGAAGGGGTGCAGGGTCAGGATGCTTGTCTTTGTTTTTCTTGCTGTATAATTACATTCAGATGTTCATATCTGGGGGGGAAAGGGGAGAGAGGCTGAGATGGCTCAGGGTCTCATATGACACAGAGCTTACTTTATGTAGTCACAGCTCTGGGCTTGTCTGAAAATGCTACACTGAATTTTTATTAAATACAGTACATTACTATTTAGGTGATTATATTATAAATAATATAAAAATGTGTACAGTAGTAACCAAGTTAAAATATTACTAGTTAAAAATATTATTTAATATGACAAAATTAACTTGACTTGAGTAATACCAACAAATACTTTTGATTTATTTGTTTGTTCGTTTGTAAGAAAAGGTATACTAAGTTTAGGGTTAGTAAGATTTTTTATTACTGCTTTTATTCAGCAAGGAAGGACTGATTGATTGATTTTAAGCTATGTATTTATTTATTGTAGCCAGTTTTAATTGTAATATAAGGTTTACATTTTCAGGTTAACATTTTAATGGTAATTTAAAGAAATAGACGATTGAAACAATTTAAATAATTTAATATTCAGCCTTGCAGTGCAGTGTTACTGTCTTTAAGAGGGACTTGAGTCTCAGACTGTAAAAATGCAGTGTGTGAATAACAGCTGGAGAGCATCTTGTGCATTTTCTCGTTGAATGGCTTTTTTTCTAAAACTTTCAGACCCACTTTGAGCTCCGATCCGATGATATACACTGATATACACTACCGCTGAAAAGTCTGCGATGGTAATTTGGAATGGATTTTTTAGAAATGTTTTTGAAAGACATCTCATATGCTTACCAAGAATACAGTATCAAAAATACCTTCAAAATAGTACTAACATTATTACAATTTGTGAAATATTATTACAACTTTAAAAACTGTTTTGTATTTTAATATATTTTAAAACAAATTCAAAATGTATTCCTGTGATGGCAAAGCTGAATTTTCAGCAGCCATTACTCCAGTCTTTAGTGTCACATGATCATTCAGAAACGATTGACATTTTTGTGGAAACTGATACATTTTTTTAGGATTCTTCATTGAACTTTAAAAGAACAGTTTATTTGAAATGCAGCATTGTGAATGTCATAAATGTCCAGAGGCGGGTCTACATGGTGGCCAGGGGTGGCACCGGCCCCCACACAAATCTGGTTGGCCACCCCAGGTGCCCCCCTACCAGATATCTTGTGATTGGCTTGCATCTGGCAGTAGCGGATCCTGGCATGAGCAATATAGGCGGCTACCTAGTGCGGCTTTCTTCTCTTCTATATACTTAATTACTTAATCTATAATATTTTATCTTTGTTCATTGCAATCTCACAAAGTTCTGTTATGACCAATGAATCTCTCTATACACTATGCAATCAATTTATTATTTACATTGTGTATGCACTCTGTATATTATGAGAGGATTCGATTGTATAACTCAGAACGGAACAAAAACTGGTTTGTGCTGTAGCCTTTAGGTATGAGACAAAACCAGCATGTACTGTCATGAGGACAATGAAAGTGTTTTCATTTGAGTACAGCTTTCAAGTCCCTTCAAGTGTTTTTCTTCATTGAATATGTACAATTTATCATGTGGTAACATCTAATTTATTCGATTTTATTCAACCCAAAAACATTAACCTAATCAACCTACATTAGGTTACAGTGATAAAATTAAATGTAAGGGTCAGATGAGATCAGGTAGATATCTCTCTCTAATATAACATTTGAAGGTTAGCACTTCTTAATAATGTACCATAGATTCTACAATGTTCTTTTTTTCCTCATTATGCTCATTTTGCGGCCACCCTCTTTTGAGGCATTGCCACAGACACCCCCCCCCCCCCCCCCCTACAAATATTTTTCAATTTCAAAAAAAT
>NW_015506173.1:183981-191232 GCF_001515645.1 Sinocyclocheilus grahami
TTGCCAACAGCCCCCCCCCCCCCCCCCCTCCTTATATAAATTTATAGACTTGAATATAATTTTTTTGATTCCATTACATAATTAGCAATGCTGATGAATGGGAAAAAATACTTCTGAAACCAAGGCTGCTGAAAAACTGGGCAGTCACTGTTGCACTCCATTCCTACCAGTTTGTATGTTGGATAAATCAGGATATGAAAGCAAGAAAGAGAGAGAAAACCAACTAAAAGGTCAAGAAGTGTGACTTGAGAAAAAGCGTGAGCGGCCCAGGCCAGGTTCTTTTAGCTTTAAGTGTTTCAGGTCATCCCTCCGCATCGGGGGTTGCGTAATTGTGCTGTCCGCTGACATTCCTTCTCTCTGTCAGATCCTGTTGCTTGATCCCTTTGTTGTGAGAGCAAACACAAGAACACAGCATGATCAGAAACACAATTTGTCGAGGGAAAGCAAAAAAAAAGAGACTGAAGGAGGATAGCTTCAGAGACACAAGGCTGGGTAGCACTTTGAGAGCATGATAAAATTGAGTTAGATTGGTACCTTGACAGTGGGAGTTCAGAGAATCTGGGGCTTGTTTGGTGGCTGGTCTATTTCCTGTGGGGTTTCTCAGCAGTGCAACTGCTGCATACAAATGACCCATAAGCGCATGTCAACTGACACTTGCTGCTAGTCTATTGGCAGTCTGCTCTCATTTCTCACTCAGATCTGTAAACTAAAATCTGTTTAAATGTGTATTAATCACGCTACTTACTGTATATCCAGGATATCCAGAAATAAAAGTTAAATGTTGTAAAAGATAAACTGATAAACTGATTAAAAAAATCATACATAAAATATACAGTAACTTTTCCATGCACAAATACTATATGACTGTGCAAATAGCTGTGTATCAAAATGCATCTTTTATTCATCACTTTTATTTTTATATTCACTTTTATTTGTTTTGTTTGCTGTTCAACTGGCCCTGAGAACAACAGCCTGGATAGTGGCCCCCAGATAATTTGAGTTTGAGACCCCTGCCATACAGCATGTGATTATCCTGTACATATCATTGTCATAACACACAAAAATTTAATAAATAAATAAAACACTTTTATAAAATATAGATGAAAAACAATTTTATCAAAATGGAAGTGGTTGTTGAAAGTCAACTGAAGTAAATGTCCATGTTCATGGGCTATTTCCATTTCATTGAATCTAGATGGCAAATAGAGAAGGACACATAGGGAAACTTAAAACCTCCATTTTTTTTTAAAGGTCATTTAAAGGTTAGAAGAAAAGCAACAAGGACATACACGTCTGTTCAAAAGTTTGTGGTTGTTAAGATTTTTTTAAAGGAATTATCTTACCAAGGAAGCATTAATTTCATCAAAAACACAGCAAAAATAGTAATATTGTAAAATATTATTACAATTTAAAATAATTGTTTGCTATTTTAATATGTTTTAAAATACAATTCATTCCTGTGATGCAAAGCTGAATTTTCAGCATCATTACACCTGTAGCATCTGGACCAATCAAACACACAATATATATTTTGTTAACTAGATTTAACAAATACTCTGTAACACCCCTCAGTTAACAAGCCATATGAGGACCTATGGACCCTTCCCCCCGAAATGCGTAACACCCCAGGAAGCCGAACAGGCCCCTGGTTCCATGGCAACCAACACGGATATCACTGGGTTTATTGCCCAGAGGAATGTGAGCAGAGAGACTCTCACTGCATTTTCCATAGCAAGAGGCACAATGCACAGTAGAAATTGACTTTTCTACTAATTAATTCATAGGAAAACCTTTCTTTGAATGAACAGTGTATCCTTCAGGTCATGGTGTATGTTGTCTTAGATATTTTTAGACTGTTTTATGCAGGCTTATGATGGAACCACTCGTCCTGTCATCCTTTCACTATATGTAATCCTACCTTGTTTAGTATCCATGAATTCGCCTTCTGATGATTGAAACAAGCGTGTATATTATATGTTGGTACATAGGCAATATATATTAGTGTCCTGAGAATCTTTAGTAATTTCGATCCAAGTTCCATTTGCAAAGTTACTCTGACGCAAACTGGTTCTTTCTCATCAACCAACTTCAGCAAGATCTTGGGCCTTAAGATTGCATCAGGAATCTATTTTCAGACAGACGAGACTTGCAAGTATCAAACTTAGTCTTATTAATTGATATATTAGGTATCAGTTGCACCTTTTTACCAAGGTGTGTTTGAACTAAGAATCTGACGTTTCCCTCAGGTGTAGATCTGCTGAATATGCAAATGGTTCTATAACTTCATAGTCCTTATTTCTCTTCTCTTTACTGCGTTAAGCTTTTAACCCTTCCCTATACAAACTGTGTGTGTGTGTGTGTGTGTGTGTGTGTATGTGTATGTTAGACCAGTTTATGTGTTTTTGTAGTATGTTAGACGAGTTTAAGTGTTTATGAAGTTGATAAAACATTACTTGTATCACACTTGACGTGGTTCATTGTTTGCTCATAACTGAAGTCACTTAATCATGCAGTTTTATGCTACAAGCTTTTTTAGACTTTTGTAGAACCAGGAAATTAACGTTCTTAGAATTGACAAGACAGTTGACCCTGAGAGGTCAGCTAAATATCTACAGCGGATTTAAAATATTCGTAATTAATTATAACTAGTTATGATTAATTATTAAAATTTCCCATGAGCTGATTCGTTACACACCAGTCTTCAGGATCACATGATCCTTCAGAAATCATTCTAATATGCTGCGTAAGAAACATTTCTTATTATTATTAATTAGGGATGCACCGATATGAAAATTTTGGCCGATACCGATAACCGATTATTCTTTATTTTTGAAAGCCGATAACCGATATGTTGGCCGATAAATCTATATCCAAATTGTTATATACTTTTTGAGAGCCTGATTACAAAAAAGGTCTCATCATTAAAAGCCACATCCCAAACACTTCAACATAAGCAGCCTAGTTTGAACGGTGTACGTTTTAAAAATATTTTTACTCTCCCATTACCAAATTTAGTCATAAAAAAGTCTTACAAATAAATAAAATTATGCATAAATAATGCAAACAAGTCACTGGACATCATTACACGTGTAAAGAATCAAAATGAATGCGCCATAGATCAATAAAACGGAATAGCCTCTGCACGGACAATAATTAAATGATTTTAATTACTAAACCATATTGTTGATGAAAATAATAAGAGAACAATACAAGTGGTTGTTGTTATTAATAATATATCAATGATTTTGAAAAAGTAACAAATTAATACCACTGTTTTAAATAGCAGCCGTTGAGCTGCGCGTGCTGAAGCTGAAGAGCTGAATGAACATGGTAAACTGAAGCGTTTTGCTGGCAGCTTATTTAACTCAAGGAAATGCATCCTGAGATTAATATTAATACAACATAAACATAATATTACAACTTATATATGTACAAAATGACGCAGTTATTGCATGCTATAGTCAGAATGTGTGATCCTGTTGTGGATGCGCTCTTCCCATAACAACGCGCTGAAACACGGCAACTAAACCCAAAGAATTCACAACGTTTTATTATAATAATGTTCTCATTAGAATGTTATATACACGACATTCCCAATCATAGTTATTAATGTTGTGCACTGCTGTTTGGGCTGCGTGTGCTGAGCTAAAGATGATCACTGGTAAACTGAAGCGCTCTTTTAACTTAACCAAACGTATTCTATATGAGATAAATCAGATATACATCAAATAAACACAATATTACAATGTACAATTGCACAAAAGGCTGCAAACGAACAGCGCGCATCTGAAGTGTCTCTGAAGGAAATAATGCATTATTTATCGGCTTTAAGATATCGGCCAAATTTTCTTATCAGGCCGATACCGATAACAGAAAAAATGAGCCGATATGGGCCGATACCGATATGGTGGCCGATATATCGTGCATCCCTATTATTAATGTTAATTGTTAATATTTTACTGAAAATAATTTTTTTCTTTCTTTGAAAGTTCAAAAGAGCAGCATTTATTTGAAATATTTTGTAACATTACACGTCTTCACTGTCACTTTTGACCATTTCAATGCATCCTCGCTGAATAAAAACAAAATGCTGAAAATAAAATGACAAACGTTTGAGCGATAGTGTATTTTATGAAGTATTTGGCTTCTGCCTACATTTAGATGGTTTTTAAGACTCCCCGCTTTTCACTTTGGCTTGCTCTGCTTCCTGTTGCTCTGACTTTCTCTCTTCTTCTAAATGCTGAGGGTGGAATCACCACAACATTTGGATAAATCTTCTTCAGGCAAAAACCTTCAGTTTTTGTCCAGGTTGTTCCTATTCCCCCTTTGGTCGTGGCGCCCAAGGCGCATATGCAGGTCCTTCAGTGTATAATATGGGTAGAGTCTACCTTCAATGTGATTTCATTACCATGAACTCGGTGATGACACTGCTGATGTCATACATCACATGTGTCAGAGGCTTGTGTAGAGGGATTACCTCAGGCCTTTCTACGGACTGAAACACACTCACACTAGTTTGTTTACATGGTCCACGATGTCCACCAGTGTACACCATGCACAACAGAAAGGGAAAAAGTTAATCTATTAGATTTAATAAAATTCAACCCCTGGTACACAAAAGTGCCCAGAGCTGAAGAAACACCCATACCTGTATAAAAAATGCTGCTCATTATTCACATTTGTAAGTGCTCCTTTCAGAGTTTATATTTCATTACTGATGTATGAATATCCTTTCTCTGCAGAAAGACTTTACGCACTGCTTTGCAATATTAGTGCTGTTCAGAACAGTACGGTTTTATGCAGATTGAAAATATTCACTTAAACCCTGAGAGATTTGCTAATCCACACTGCGGTCTAGAGAGAGCAGAGAAGCACAGAAACCGCCTTTATGTGAACAGGCTGAAGTACAGCACCCATGGGAGCCTGCCAACCAGATTCACTTCCTTTCTTCAGCAACATTTTCAGCTTGTTCACTGCTGGCTTTTGCCTCATTAACTTGTCACAGTGCAAAATATTATTTTGGTTGCACTTTTTTTAAGGTGACGTGTAATTACACAAATAAATACTGAATAATATGATTTAACTACATGCACTGTAATTACTATAGGGTTAATATTATTGATAGGGTTTGGTTTAGGGTTAGTTACTTGTCATTATGCATAATATAATAGAATGCTATTACTATATTATATTTGTCATTATTCATAAGTTACCATTCAGTGGACCATGCACTGAAAACTTAATATAGAAACATTTTTCACTCAGAAATTGCTAGTAAATTTCACAAACAATTAGCAAAAAAATATTATTTTCTTGTAAAATGTACTTCAATAATCTTTGCTTTATTCTTAACTTTAAATTTATTTTTAGTGTAAGAAGTTCCTTTTAAACAATCTGCACTCAGGAATTGCTAGTAAATTTCACAAATAATTAAAAAGAAACAGCAAGTTACACATTACAAAACTTTGAAAAATATTTTTACAGTGTGTGTAACTAAAAATAAATTGCTTCCATTATTTCTGTAATTAGCATTATCAATTCTTCCTTCCTTTCAGAAAGGGGAATATACCATGACAAGCATCCTTTATCTTAAGAGTACAGAGCAGAGTTGAAGGGCAGGGAACTTGGCTTATGCGGCACCTCATCCAGCCCTGAGCTCCATGTGGAAAGCATGTCCTCTAAGGAATGTAGACACCAGCCTGAACCATACACAGCCCGTGGGTCTGGTCTCTCCCCAACTGCCACCAAATCCCTTTAGTTTACATCCAAGTCAGACTCTCCCTCACTGCAGACCACCCTACACATTGGAATCAACACCTCTCTGCAATGCAGAAAGAGAGTGAGGGAAAGTCGCACGTGGATTTGGGCCGTGATATGATGGATGGGGTTGACAGGCTTTTATGGAGGTTGAGACAAAGGGAAAAGAAAAGGAAGCAACCCAAGCATGCTGTGGACACTTGACGAAGCTTTTGGTGTTGAGAAAAATTACTGTGTTCAGGGAAAAAGATCAAAGGAGGGATTTTGGAGCAGCCTGAAGGAAGCATACTGATTGACTGCGAGAAGGTGAATTGATTTGTATGGGCTACATGGAAGTATGATGGATTTTTTTTCTGGATTTTTTATTTCATCACAACAATCCCTGAGGGATAAGAGTCCAGGGGAGGGGAGTGGGAGTGCTACTTTTAAATCACAAAACCTGGAGAGGTAAAATAAGCAAGTACACAGAATAAGCATATGCCACTGCTTATGCAACTCCACCACCTGTTTCCAAAACAGATGACGGCTGGTGAATATGCAGTTTGTCACACTGCATATCTGATATCTGTGTTTATTTGACAAGAACCGTTACAAAAAAAACAGCTTAAATAGATCTTAAGTGAACATTGAAGTAAACAGTAACCCAAGTGTCTGATCTGCATCCTTTGGTTCGAAAGCCGCACGTTCACAAATCAAAAGATCCAAAGTGCAAAGAAAACATATCCGTGATATGTGCAAATTAGACGTGATGCGCTAAAACAACATTTCGTTCCACGATGGGACTGAAACAAATTGTCTCACATTAGTCTGTCTGGATCACATCCCTCACTGCATCACTAATGAGATACTTTATTTGTTTACCAGATGAGCTTGACGTTGCTTATGGGATACCAACACTAATAACATAATCAATGGGAAACAAAAACAACAGCAGCAAATAAAGCAGATCCATTCATTCAGACCTGGCTCCCGTGAAGCTTTGATTGTCTGACATTGCTAATATCCTGCCTATTACAAATGAATTGAAAGCAAATTTCACCGCACAGTGACATGCCTGATTAATCCCATGTTTCAAGGGAAGTTATTCACCATCAGGCAAATATTAGAAAGGCCCTGGATTAAAGAAAGAAGGGTTGAAACAGGAAGTCAAATCAAATCAAAGCTCCCCCTCTATGCACGGCTAATGAAATGTTTTCAAATTGAAGCAATTCCAGAACAGCGGAGAGCGCAGCATGCTATCACAAAAATACACACACATACACATACACATAAACCCCCTGCCTCTCAAGTCAGTTTTCAGAGCAAACATGGACACCCTCACAAACAAAGTACCTATTCCCTGGGCGTTCAAAAGGAAAGGTTAACAGGTCACAAGCTAGAATCTGCTTCCTGCTTCCTTATACTAAAATCTGCTTATTTTAGGATAAAAAACTCATTATTTTCAAACCTTAGCAACTGCATAGCAACCACCTGGCAACAATGCATAACACCCTA
>NW_015506173.1:191242-220079 GCF_001515645.1 Sinocyclocheilus grahami
AGTCAAATCAAATCAAAGCTCCCCCTCTATGCACGGCTAATGAAACGTTTTCAAATTGAAGCAATTCCAGAACAGCGGAGAGCGCAGCATGCTATCACAAAAATACACACACATACACATACACATAAACCCCCTGCCTCTCAAGTCAGTTTTCAGAGCAAACATGGACACCCTCACAAACAAAGTACCTATTCCCTGGGCATTCAAAAGGAAAGGTTAACAGGTCACAAGCTAGAATCTGCTTCCTGCTTCCTTATACTAAAATCTGCTTATTTTAGGATAAAAAACTCATTATTTTCAAACCCTAGCAACTGCATAGCAACCACCTGGCAACAATGCATAACACCCTAGCAACTGCAGATCAACCACCCATGACACCTTGCATAGCAACACCCTGGCAACCACATATCAGCACTCTAGGAACCAATCAGAACACACTCTCAACTGCATAGCAGCCACCCAGAATTCCCTAGAATCTGCATAGCAACAACAACCACCTAGCAACACTTTAGCAATCACCCATAACACCTAGCAATGCCCTTGCATCCACACAGAACACCCTAGCAACCACATAGCAAACTATATATCTGAGAGACTTCATACTTTTAGCTTTTAAAACTACTTTAAACTTAAAACTACTTCAAACTCGAAACTTTTAAAGCTACTTCAAAGTGTTTCCATTTGTTCCATTTGTTATTAACAATATGAAGTGTGTTAAATATTACATTGTCAAGATTTCCCAAACGGGGCTTTGCATCTTTCTGAGAGACTTAAAACCTTCAAACATTTAGCTTTTAAAACTACTTTAAACTTAAAACTGCTTCAAACTCTAAACTTTTAAAGCTACTTCAAACTGTTTCCATTTGTTCCATTTGTTATAAACAATATGAAGTGTGTTAAATATTACATTATGTCAAGATTTCCCAAACTGTGGTTTGCATCTTTCTGAGAAACTTCAAACCTTCAAACGTTTAGCTTTTAAAATTGCTTCAAACTTAAAACTGCTTCAAATTTCAAGCTTTTAAAACTACTTTAAACTTAAAACTTTTTCAATCTAGTTTTAACAGACATTTACTGACATCACTCATATATGAGCAACATACTGATACATTATGAGTTTTGCTGAGTTAGCTAGCATAATGTAACCTCGCTGACAATAAAGTGGTGGAAGACCGCTTGATAAACATTCACAAAAATGTGATCATGATTTCTTCAGTCTCTCAAGCCACCATCTTATCCATGTTATGAATGGAAACTTGCACTTCAAAACAAACATGCGGCATGAGAAATACAGTTCTATTCACAAACAAATGACTCATATGAGCTGCTTCATTTAGCGAATCAAAACATACAGCACTGTGTTGTCGAACAAATTACTCTTTTGAGTTGGTTCTTTTAAAGAATGGTTCAAAAAGACTCACAAGTTATCGGTTTGAATCAATTTTGGCGAATCCTTCACTGAATCCGTCAGAGAGGTTAATGATTCTGATTGACTCACTGACTGATACTGTGAAATACAATATATCAAGCCATTGCTAATGAATTTGTATTCACAAGGCCTACTGATTCAAATGACATGACCCTTGAGGAGTGATATGATACACAGCAGTGTACTTTCACCTGTTCTTTTGATTCCTGAAAAAAGTACAGACAACTGCTGTGATAAAGACAGTCAACAAAATCTCACATTTCCATTCCTATCCACCTGCAACAGTATTTCTGTTCGAGTAAAATTAATATCACAACTAGTATTAACAAGCTCTCCTCATGAAGTCCATATGCAATTCATCTCTGTTCTGGTCTGGTCTGTTCCTGTTTATTCTGCAATCAGAACTGGATGTCTGCTTTCCGCAGCACCGCCAACACTAATGCTGCTCCATAAGTATGGAGCACTTATGCAAAATCATAACTGTAATCTCTTTATTCCATTACCGTCAATGACAAGTTCCAATGAGTCATACATATTTATTCATCAAGAGATTTCCTATATCCCACTGTTTGAAAAGCATTTTGCTCTGCCAGTTATGGAGTCACATTACAATGCCCCTATTGCAGAAGGCAGATAACCCGTTCCAATTTTACTGTGGTCACACGTTAATTAATCCTCAAGGAGGATTCAAAGTGCTACTCTTTAACACAAAGCTTTGTCCCCGGAGCCTAAATGACTCTTTGTTCAGGATTAAATAAGGGAGAAGGGAATCAGTCCCATGTGACAGGGACAGTGAGAGGCTTTGCTCTGTTTGTAATGCTCCAGCAGTGCCATTAACCCACATTAAAATCTGAATTTATGCACACACTCTTAGGTCAAAGATTATCACCTATCCCCTTAACCCCACACCACTGAGGCTTGAAGGAGGAATGGGGCATCACAACGACAGTTAAATGACCACACTTTGCCTGCTGAGAGATGTTTTAGCAGTGATAGGCCACGTATTCCATCCCACTTAGTCCATCAAATTGATAACAGAAAACTGTTCAACTGGCTAAAACGAGCAAAATGCCACTGGTGTTTAAGAAAAAGTGCACTGGCAGGGGCGCAAAAAGTGGGTATGCTACCATTTTGAACAATGGGTTTATATGCATGTGTAGCCTGGCTATTTGCTTGTAGCTCATTTTGCAACAGTTGAAGATCATTTTAAAAATGTCAGATAATGTTCTTGAACCACACAAAAGAAATGAACTGAAACTTTGGTTAGACTTGACTTTAGTTAGAGTTTCCATCCATCTGTAAGAACCAGATGTTTCAGAGACATAAATCTGAGGGTACAGGTATGCTTGAGACCAGTGTTATTTTAGCATAACTGAGATAGTATTTATAGTATTTATTCATATTATGAATGTTTTTATTTTTAGATTTAATTTTTATTTTAATTTTAACTTGAAACTTTTGGTATGTTTGTTGTGTTTGTCTATCTCTGCTCGAGACACAAGCCTGCCAATTTGCAGTTCTTAACAAAACTCTTGTCACAATGCTATGAATTACCTTTCATTATTTTGTTCTATTGTTTCACCCCCCCTCCCCTCCCTCCCCAAATCTTTATATTTGAAATAAAACATACAGTGATACAAATACATTAAAGTTTAGTGATGACTCCTCACTGATGTAAAGCTTTTGTTTATTTAAAGTATTTTACAGTGCATCACATGCCAATGTTTGTTCCAAGAATGGCCCCATATGCACAAATGTCTGAGCTAAATCTTGAGTATCCACTGACTCTAAAACCTGGCGCGCTGTGGGGGTATGTGTAAGGAAGACATGATATGTATTATTTTGTATCCCAGTGAGTTTTAAAAATTACTTTAATATTTGTGTTTCTTATTTTAATGTTGTTCATATTGTATATAGTTTTCAATGTTCAACGACCAGAAAAGGCCATATAAATTGCCTATGGGTTCTTGACTATGTCACTGTATTGAAAAGTGAGGGCATCAAAGTTTGTATTTCATGACCTCCAACAAATGAGCAACTGTGCCTCTGGGCACTCGCTTGGTCTTGGCAATCATTTGTCAAATAGCATCCATTTGCATAAGCTAGAAATGCCAGATCATTTTAGAATCCCCCCCCCCCCCCCCCCAAAAAATTACGGCGCTAAACATAGCTAAATCAGAAGTTTTCAAAGAGCTGTTGTTGACAGTTTAATTGCAGTTACACTCAGTATAGCACATGAATTACTGCGTGGTACTTAAATGTCAGGATATTGACTGAAATATAGAGATTTTTTTTTTTTTAGTGAATCAAAGTTATGAAGTAGAAACAAACTTTAATTACTTTACTTTGTTGAATGGATTGCTAAAATATGACTCTATTTGGCTTAATTCTATCAGGTGTGACTGATTCAGCATTTTAGTCAAGTGGTCAAGCTTTGGCTGGTAATATGGGCCAGTAGATGCTAACTATAGTAGGGTGACCATACGTGCCATTTTCCGAGGACGGGTCCTGGGAAAATGGCACGTATGGCCACCCTAAACTATAGCATAGGACGGGTCCTGGCCAGGATTTCTATATTGCCTAAAATATCTAGGTTTTGGCTTTGTTTGATCAGTGTATGACATCAAAATACCATACAGACGTTTACTTATGCTTTCAAAATGCTCTCGAGGTATTTTGATGTCATACACCGATCGGTCTGCACACGCAAACAGAGCCAAAACCTAGATAGTTTAGGCAATATAGAAATCCTGGCCAGGACCCGTCCTGGGAAAATGGCACGTATGGTGACCCTAAACTATAGCATTGTTTCCCCATTGACAACCATTCAAAAGTAGCAGTGCATTCTCAGGGCCTGACGTTTACTTTTTTCCCAAGGAGCACATGCGCTCCTAAGTTAAAAAGTTACAGAAAAAAAAATGTAAGCAATGCAATGAAAGTTGATCAAATAGTTTTTTTTCTTTAATAAAGGGATACAACATAAACATTCATTTTATTAGAATACAAAAAGTACACTTGGTTTTTAAAGTGTTACCAAAATGTTATAAATTGTTGTCTGTGTGTGTGTGTGTGTGTGTGTGTGTGTGTGTGTGTGTGTGTGTGTGTGTGAGTGGTAATAATGTGTTAAATAATGTTCTTAGTCTTTCCATCATGTGCTAAGACAGCCCAGACAGAAGCTACGAAAGTTTGTTGAATTAAATGCCAGACACAGTTTACTGTGTAACCAAAACACCCATATTACCAGGGGAAAGAAAGCCTAAAATACAATGAGACTCTTATTTTGAAATATCTATGCATTACTATTCATGGCTGCTCATTCAAGATGGGGAGATAAAACATACACTCTTACAACCATCTACAACTTATAACGCTTAGCAAAAAATGACCCATATTAATTGATTATGAACTGCTCTAAAACAGCAAACCTGTAGAATGAGTGCTGCATATTTCAAATGAAATATGCAGCACTCATTCTACAGGTTTGCTGTTTTAGAGCAGTTCATAATCAATTAATATGGGTCATTTTTTGCCAAGCGTTATAAGTTGTACCAGGGGAAAGAAAGCCTAAAATACAATGAGACTCTTATTTTGAAATGTCTATGCATTACTATTCATGGCTGCTCATTCAAGATGGGGAGATAAAACATACACTCTTACAACCATCTACAACTTATAACGCTTGGCAAAAAATGACCCATATTAATTGATTATGAACTGCTCTAAAACAGCAAACCTGTAGAATGAGTGCTGCATATTTCAAAATCAAAATGCAGCACTCATTCTACAGGTTTGCTGTTTTAGAGCAGTTCATAATCAATTAATATGGGTCATTATTTATTTAATGAAATCATAACCTTTTAAAGATAAATAATAATATTAGGCTGTTCCTGTTTTTCCATCCCCAAATGTATGACCTCTTAAAATGATAATTAAGATGTTTATTATCAATTTTAATATAACTTCAATTTCATTAACTTCATTTGAATCAGAATCAGAATGAGCTTTATTGCCAGGTATGTTTACACATACGAGGAATTTGTTTTCGTGACAGAAGCTTCCACAGTGTAACAGAATGACAGTGACAGAACAAAAACACAGATAATAAAAAATAGAACAGAAGTAAATAAGGAATAAATAGAAGTAAATAAGGAATAAAAATATATAAATTGACAGTTGTATGTGCAGGTATATTACAATAGCAAATTTGAGGTGTAGACTGAGTATGTGTGTTAGATAAATAAGTGTATGAGTGAATAAAAAGTGTGTGTTCCACAGTTATTGTTAAGAGTTCATGAGATGGATGGCCTGAGGGTGCTGAATTGAACTGAATTGCACTTGTCATTTTACAGTTCCCACACATCTATTTTTAGGTTAAAGCCCTGATTCACCAAATACAATTTTTACAGCAACATTTCAATAACAATTAATGTATGCAATATTTAAAAATGAAAAAATAGGAATGAATGCATGGATTCCTCAGATGGCCTTTATTACTTAAATCAGCAAGTGTATAGTTGATTTATCTTGGTATGGTTTTGTACATTCCAAATACAGTTTTTGAGAAACCTTACTGTGTTTCTCTAAATATTTCATCAGCTTTTCAAGGTCAGATCAGATCCTCCACCATCTGCATCTTAAAATAAACCTTTATACGTTACATAAATACTGTAAATATATTTTATATTCTATTTAAAAATGGTCATATGGAAGTGAAACAGCAAATCTCCTGTGGCACGTGCTGTGTAGACAGTCAAGAAGCTTGCAATCAGAAATGGAAAGTTTCCAGCAGTGTGCTTCTTAGTGACTATTTCATCTTAGTGATTTGTGTTCATATCTGTACCTGACCCAGGTGCGATTTGGTTTCCAAGCAGGACTCAGCAAGAGCACCAGCCAACAAAACAAACCAATTTGTCTCATGCAGACGTACCATTCCCCTCTGATTGCTGCCTTTCAGAGTTTAAATGGCATGTACAGATACCTTTAGTACTGTGAAGAGCATTTCATTTTGTTCTCTGTTGGTAAATTTCAAATTGATATTTAGTCTTAAAAGCAAATTTGAGAGCTCAGGAACATTATGGAGTGACCTTTGAATGCAACATGTTCAAACCCACTGCAATTATGACAAACACAGACAAGTTACAATGTTGAAGTTCGAAACTGAAGTTCTATTTTGGACATCTCGTGGAAGCACAACACAGTATCGAAGTTTACAGTAGTTTATTAATTATTAAGTTAAAAACAAATTTCCTGAAAATCAAACATAAGCTTTTTATTATATATGTGTTTTGTTATTTGCATTTGGCATAGATCAGGATTGCTTTGTGACCCATTATTGTGTTACATCTCGTCAGATGAAACTCTATCTAAGATGCCCATATAAATACACTTGTTACAGACGAGCATTTGTTAAGAGGACACACATTTAACTCCAGCCATTAATGTCTAGATATCTATCTCGATGTACATGCACTTCTCAGAGAGCTACCGTCACTAAGAGAAAGATAATTCTTGTTAGGCAGGACAAGTAGCTTCAGAAAGCTTAACAGCATAGCATACATCAATCAAATGTCAAACTTAATCAAATTGGACTGCCGTCACCTTGTTACAGTCCAAGAAATATCCCTGTTGTCTCGAAGCAATCGGCCATTTGAGCATGCCGGATCTAATTTTATTCAGCAGAAGCTTGATTTTAAATTTTATAGTCATGCAGGGAATCTTCTTTTTGCATGGATATTAAATTAGAGTGCAGGACTACACCAGGAATAGCTTTCTGTTTTCTACCTTGGGATTAGAGAGAGAGATTGCAGATATGATTCTAGCCCTTGCAGAATCAGTTTAGCTGAGGTTCTTTATTTTTATTATTATTCTTTCTTTCTTTCTTTCTTTTAATCACTCAAAAATTTAAATTTGCTGAAAATGTGCTCACTCTCAAGCCATCCGAGATGTAGATGAGTTTGTTTCTTCATCAGAACAGTGAATGGGTGCTGTCAGAATGAGAGTTCAAATAGTTGATAAAAAATATTACAATAATCCACAAGTAATCCACACGACCCCAGTCCATCAGTTAACCTCTTGTGAAGTGAAAAGCTATATGTTTGTAATAAGCAAATCCATCAAGGTGTTATTAACATTAAACAAGTCCTCTATCCATATTGCTGAATCAGGAGAGAAATATGCACAGGTCAAGCACCGTTTGCAAATGAAAACAGTTCAAAACAGTTCTAAAGAAATAAGTAATGTGAGAGGACAACAGGGAATGGACTTTTTCACTGGAGGAAGTGTTATTATGGATTATGGACTCCGATATGGTATTTGGCCAGAAGCAATGGTGTAAAGTTACACCTTAATGATGGATTTTTTTTATTACAAACAAACAGCTTTTCACTTCACAAGATGTTAACTGATAGACTGGAGTCGTGTGGATTACTTGTGGATTATTGTGATGTTTTAACAGCTGTTTGGACTCTCATTCTGACGGCACCCATTCACTGGAGAGGATACACTTGTAAACAAGTGATGTAATGCCAAATTTCTCCAAATCTGAAGAATCAAACACATCTACATCTTGGATGGCCTGACAGTGAGTACATTTTCAGCAAAGTTTTATTTTTGGGTACACTATTTCTTTAATAAAGAGTCTTTAAGTACTGCCCTGAATATATGGTATAAAATAACAACTGAACGTAAACAATTTACATCCATCACAGAATGCTACCAATAGCCATTAAGGGCTTTCGTACATCATTTTTTTTTCATTTTATTATTATAATTTTTTTTAAATACTGGTAAATCATTGCTCAGAGATCATGTGTGAATGGAAGTTTTTAAAAATGCATCTCAATGTAAAAAAAAAAAAAGAGAGAGAGAGAGAGAGAGAAGAAAACCAACAATTTTACGGTAATTTACCAGTTTAATGTTTGAATGCAGCAACTGATGTTTGAGGAAGCAACACAAACTATTAAGAACCAAGAATATGTAAATGTTTAAACAGGATAATATATGTAATTTTAGTTATTTAGTCTTGTGAAATATATTTAAAAATCTGTTATGTGAAATAGCTTAATTTTTGTTGTTAAAAAAATGAAATGATATATATATATTTTTTAAATGTTTAGATAAACATCTTGCAGATTCTGCAAGTGGTCTGTAAACTTAAATGAGAAACATTATATATACTGACACCCTAAATATGTGTGATTACACATTTCTGCTAACAATAATTGCTAGGGAAGTTCTGGGAAATATATATCTATACATATTTTGCCAAAGTCGAATCTGAAAGCCATTGAAAAAATGTAGCATGCAGAAGGCTTATGACGCAAAGTAAAAGCATCTCCAATCCGTTTCCATTCGTTCTTCATAATCAATTAATTCATGTAATACGAAATACATCTGTGCCAGTCAGACAGACCTGATCTATAAACCTTGTCATACACATATCTGCATTTATAAACAGAAGCATCTCCACACACACTTTTACTGTGTGATAGCAATGAAGTAACATATTTACACATTTAGATTAAATATGCCACTCTCATAAATTAAGAACACAAATTAAATTACATTATATAATTATTGAGAAGTTAAATTATTTAAAACATATTGAAATATGTTTTGTATATATTTGTATGTGATACTTCAAGATATATCCCCCCCCCCGTCCCATCCCCAACACTTTTTAAGACAAACTTACACCACTGTAAATATATATATTGACCAGTGAAGTTATATGACCTGATTACAGTTGAGATATCTGTATCATCCTGCCACAGGCTCTCTGAAGATCAGATGAGAAGATAATTGTTCTGAAAAGAGACAAAGAAACATGAACTTGGCCATTTGAGGGGCCTGGAGATTTACTTTCCCTGAAAATTAAATAAGGGCAAAATATCCAATTGCATTAGTAAGAGTCAGAAAAGGCTGCAAATCGAGTTTGATGTTGTTTATATGAGAGGAGACTGGTGCCTGAATGTTGAAAGGGATGAAATATGATATTTATAACCCAATGTTTAGGGTGGTTTGTCATCGCTTTTTTATGTGAGAGTGGTTCCTGTGATGAGGATGGTTGACTATCTGTCATCATGTCTGCAATACCATGCAAACAGGCTGAAATGCTCAGATGGTGCAGCAAATTATCCCATCTCATCTGGGTTTGAGCCTCTGTGCTAGAAAAACAGACACTGGCTTTGTTTCAGACTGGATGGGCCTGTTAAGGGTAACGTTTACTCCAGCAGTGACTCCTCCAATGTTCGGCATGGAGCATTGCCCCACCACATAGCTGCCATACACATGCAATTTTTCTTTTTCTCATCCGAATGCTCTCTGTTCCAGTGGAATCGCAAAATAAAATGCAACCAAATACAACACTCCCAGGGATACTCGGTGATCTATACTGGTAAAAAGATTTGAATTTAAATGTTAAAATTGAACTTTAAGAATAAATGAATAAACAAATAAATAAATACACTTTACAATTTAAATGAAAACAACTAATTTTTTTAATTAATTAAAATAAGATTTCAGTAACATTTACATTTTCAGATTGATCTTATTTCAGGTCTACTCCACCTATTTCAATCCAATCGAAATTTAATTCAGATTGAGCTCAATCAGTTCAACAAGATTCAGTAATATTTAAAATTTTCAATAGAATATTAATATTAATAAAATATAATTAATATTAATAAAGGAACATTTGGGGGCATAAAACAAAAAAATTGGCAGTAAACATCAACAGAGGATAGTCATACAGAAACAATATGATTTTTTGGGCTAGCACTTCACTGAATACGAAACAAGGCCTTTTTGAACCTTTAAATTATATGACACATCCTAATGTTACTATGCTGAGAAAACCAAAGTGTACTGTTGAAATGTGGTAATTTGCCCATATGTTATTCAGACGATAATCAGTCATCACCTTTATTTATATAGAGCTTTTAACAATACAGATTGTGTCAAAGCAACTGAACAGCATTAATTAGGAAAATAGTGTGTCAATAATGCAAAATGACAATACTAAACACTTAATTTTTCAGTTAAAGACAGTTCATCATTGAATTCAGTGACGTCATCATCCAGATAGTGACGCATAACCTTGACTAAAGTCTGACTTTATGAGTCAGAAGATGAAAAGTAATGAATATAATGAATATACCAGTATGAATGCTATTATTCATACTGAAAGTTAAGCCTTAAAGGGGTAATACACCCCAAAAAAATAATTATATCATCATTTACTCCCCCTCATCTCATTTCAAACCAGTATGAGGTTTTTCTGAAGTTTTTCTACAATAAACGTCAATGGGGTCCAGTGTTGTTTTGGACTTTCATTGTATAGACAAAAAAAAACAGCTTAAACATTCTTCTTTTGTGTTCTGCAGAAGGATGAAAATCATTTAGAACGACATGAGGGTGAGTAAATGATGACAGCATTTTGGAGTGAACTGTCCCTTTAAAAATAAAGTGCAAGTTGTGCCTTAAGATACAATGCACATGGTGCCAAGACCCGAGTGTCTGGTTGTGTAAATGAGAGTGTCTGATCCAGCAGTGTGCGGATTGAGGAGCTGCCAGCAATGTTCCCTTTCCAGACGCCAACCTGAACCTATATTTCAATCAATGCTGACACACTTTTCCCAGAAACCTGTTTGTGTATTCCACAGATGCCGCTGCTTTTTCACTCCCACCTAAACATTTGTCTTAGACGTGGAGTTCCCAGGACTGGTCTTCTGTCATGAGTATTAAGGCACGTAAGCTAGCTGAGTCAAATGTTATTTGGGAAGTGGTTGTCAAGGCAGCAAGGTGTTCTCCTTTTTTCATCTGAAATTAATTTTGTCATTCTTCATTTCCGTATGAAAGCCCCGTAATGAAGATGCACACAGAAAACAGTCATAAATTATGGCAGCGAATAGATTGCTACTGCTGTGTTTTGGAAAGTGATTTCATTCATGTCAGAGTAATTGCCTGCTGTTAGATAGGGAATGTGAATGGTTTTAAATAATGGAAAACATGCTGACTCTGCGGCCTCCACCTCGACAAAGATGCTGTTTTTTGTGTGGGTGTTTTGTTTTTTGGTAGAGGGTGGTTGGGACATTAATATAGTATCTGATAAGAGATAAGGGGTTTTAGGGAACTTTGTTCATCCAGCCAGCAGATGCTCACAATAAAGGTATGATCCAACCTGGTCTCATGGCAAAAACGTACTGGGTTGGTATGGTCACAAGTGCGATATTTCTTAATGTGTGTAGCACCTACAGTTCTGCAGATCCTTCTGAAGTTTAAACATCACAGCAGCAACAAACCATTGAATTCAGAGGATCAGAGAGAGGCTGGAAAAGGGTCAAAAAACTAAATTATTGCTATTCAAATATCTTTACTAACAATATAAGCATGTAACATCAGCATGAAAATAAAAATTAATATGACCCCCTTTTCAGCAAAATTTAGGGGGGCAAAAAAATCAACAGCGTAGCAGTCTATGAAGCACTGCTTAAGCATATGCCCCTTTCAAACCAGCTTTCTGTTGGTCAGTGTGGCAAATTTGCGTGACCAACTTCAACTTTTATGCCCTCACGCAAAACTCCAGAACATGTGAATTCCTAATGAAATTACTATTTTGTCCATGAAATTTTGCCAAGCAATGGTAAATGTCACCACACCTTCAGGCTTAAAGTAGTTCACCTTTATTTATATAGAGCTTTTAACAATACAGATTGTGTCAAAGCAACTGAACAGCATTAATTAGGAAAATAGTGTGTCAATAATGCAAAATGACAATACTAAACACTTAATTTTTCAGTTAAAGACAGTTCATCATTGAATTCAGTGACGTCATCATCCAGATAGTGACGCATAACCTTGACTAAAGTCTGACTTTATGAGTCAGAAGATGAAAAGTAATGAATATAATGAATATACCAGTATGAATGCTATTATTCATACTGAAAGTTAAGCCTTAAAGGGGTAATACACCCCAAAAAAATAATTATATCATCATTTACTCCCCCTCATCTCATTTCAAACCAGTATGAGGTTTTTCTGCAGTTTTTCTACAATAAACGTCAATGGGGTCCAGTGTTGTTTTGGACTTTCATTGTATAGACAAAAAAAAACAGCTTAAACATTCTTCTTTTGTGTTCTGCAGAAGGATGAAAATCATTTAGAACGACATGAGGGTAAGTTTTTCTACAATAAACGTCAATGGGGTCCAGTGTTGTTTTGGACTTTCATTGTATAGACAAAAAAAAAACAGCTTAAACATTCTTCTTTTGTGTTCTGCAGAAGGATGAAAATCATTTAGAACGACATGAGGGTGAGTAAATGATGACAGCATTTTGGAGTGAACTGTCCCTTTAAAAATAAAGTGCAAGTTGTGCCTTAAGATACAATGCACATGGTGCCAAGACCCGAGTGTCTGGTTGTGTAAATGAGAGTGTCTGATCCAGCAGTGTGCGGATTGAGGAGCTGCCAGCAATGTTCCCTTTCCAGACGCCAACCTGAACCTATATTTCAATCAATGCTGACACACTTTTCCCAGAAACCTGTTTGTGTATTCCACAGATGCCGCTGCTTTTTCACTCCCACCTAAACATTTGTCTTAGACGTGGAGTTCCCAGGACTGGTCTTCTGTCATGAGTATTAAGGCACGTAAGCTAGCTGAGTCAAATGTTATTTGGGAAGTGGTTGTCAAGGCAGCAAGGTGTTCTCCTTTTTTCATCTGAAATTAATTTTGTCATTCTTCATTTCCGTATGAAAGCCCCGTAATGAAGATGCACACAGAAAACAGTCATAAATTATGGCAGCGAATAGATTGCTACTGCTGTGTTTTGGAAAGTGATTTCATTCATGTCAGAGTAATTGCCTGCTGTTAGATAGGGAATGTGAATGGTTTTAAATAATGGAAAACATGCTGACTCTGCGGCCTCCACCTCGACAAAGATGCTGTTTTTTGTGTGGGTGTTTTGTTTTTTGGTAGAGGGTGGTTGGGACATTAATATAGTATCTGATAAGAGATAAGGGGTTTTAGGGAACTTTGTTCATCCAGCCAGCAGATGCTCACAATAAAGGTATGATCCAACCTGGTCTCATGGCAAAAACGTACTGGGTTGGTATGGTCACAAGTGCGATATTTCTTAATGTGTGTAGCACCTACAGTTCTGCAGATCCTTCTGAAGTTTAAACATCACAGCAGCAACAAACCATTGAATTCAGAGGATCAGAGAGAGGCTGGAAAAGGGTCAAAAAACTAAATTATTGCTATTCAAATATCTTTACTAACAATATAAGCATGTAACATCAGCATGAAAATAAAAATTAATATGACCCCCTTTTCAGCAAAATTTAGGGGGGCAAAAAAATCAACAGCGTAGCAGTCTATGAAGCACTGCTTAAGCATATGCCCCTTTCAAACCAGCTTTCTGTTGGTCAGTGTGGCAAATTTGCGTGACCAACTTCAACTTTTATGCCCTCACGCAAAACTCCAGAACATGTGAATTCCTAATGAAATTACTATTTTGTCCATGAAATTTTGCCAAGCAATGGTAAATGTCACCACACCTTCAGGCTTAAAGTAGTAGTTCATCCAAAAATAAAAATTCTGTACTAAAAATTAGGTTTGACATTAGAGCTTCACGTCACCTTATTTGATGTAGTCTCTGTATACATTCACTGATAAGTTTAGAGTCACAGCTTAAATTTCAATCTGTTCATCATGCAAAGTGATCGTATCACTTCAGAAGAATTCAAATATAGCCTACCATATGGATTAATTTCACAGTGCCTTTATGTCCTTTTTGAAGCTTTTACGTTTTGTATTTACTTTCATTCTTTGGACAAAACAGCTAAATCATTCTTCAAAATATTTCCTTTGTGTACAACAGAAGAAGAAAAGAGAAAGTTTGGAATGACGTAAGAGTGTATATATGATGACCATTTCATATTAAGGGCATCAAAGCAAGTTTTAAAACATCTGCTTCATGGCTTGTTGATTTTAAACCCTTAGGACTTTTGAGGTAAAGGTTTAAGGTACTATAAAAACACTCAAAGAACTCAAAACTCAAAAAAAGGTCATGTATTGAAATAAGACTGAAAATACATATTTTTCTGAACTTCTGATTTTATGATACCATCAATATATATGAACAGAAGACCACTCACATTTACATTTAAATTTGGTCCATCTAGTGGGAGAAAGCAGTATATGCAATGTTATTTCTACATCAAAAAAAAAACTAAAGAGTAAAATGGGGCAAAATCTGCCACACCTTGTTCTGTTTTTTAAAGGTCCCCTGAAGTGCCTTGAAACACACAGCGTTATTGCATGTGGTGACGTAATTTCAACTGAAACAGGAAGACAGGGAGGGAGATATCGAGCAGCCCCGCCCCCTTTTTAAATTAACCAATAGCGTTTTGTTTATATCTGCTCGGGCCAGAGTCGTTGAGCTCGGAAAAGCCGTATTTGACAGCCACAGTCTAATAGATGACCTTCTAGATTCAGTATGAAACTCTTAGTAAAACAAAATAGTGATCATAAATAATAAGACATTTGTCATGCTGCTAAATTGAATATGTGCTCATCCAGCACCACAGAACAGAGCTAATGTGTAGCTCCGGATTGTTCTCTGCAGGCTTTGTGTTATTTCAAGCATGTCCTGGTCGCTCAGTGATAGTCTGTTTACAGGGGCTGCTATTATTGCCTCTGACTGCAAAGATTACTGCATATTAATAATGTCAATATTCAGATAAGTGTCAAATAAAAGAGATGAATTTGGCTCTGCCCACAAGTCGGCTGTAATAAAATCTAATCCAGAGCTGCAGACAGTGTGCTTCCAGGCAGTAAGCGGAGTAAATGGGAGACAATTAAAGGAAGTATCTGCAAACCTATTTGATAGTTAACAAATCCTAAATGTGTGTTTTGCCTTCACATCAAGGCTAAGTATGTATACAGAATGTGGTTGTGCAACAATGCAAACACAAACAAGCATCAATTGAGGCAGTCAGTGTATTTGCCTGGCCACACTAGACATGCAGTAGTAAACATGATGTTACATTCCAGGCCAATAATTGTTTTCACTCACTGACTCTCATATGCGCTATTGTTGAGTGCTTGCAACCCCTGAGAGAAACACTTGTTAGAAGAAACTTTGAGCTTCAGGAATGCAATAACAAACAGGCGGATTTTTTTTTTTTTCAGTGAGGTGAACAGATACCTTTGCTTCTGGCCAAGTTTTCTGAACCTTTATTGGTAACAGAAATGAAACATGCCTTCCCATCTATAACTATCTATTATAGACTGCACTGCGGGCCAATTTAATTTAAGGCCACAGTGTAAACGATGTGATGTCTGGTGGCCTTTAAAGTTGATTACACATCTTAGGTTGAAAAAAATATCTCAAAACATGGTGCTCAGAAAAGGGAAAACAAGGCACATTTCTACTTCAAGAGCTACACTTTATTCAAACTAAAAAATAAATGTTGTATGTATGTTTCCCAAGTTTGTCAGACAGATCATCCTTGGCCCATTGCAATTATTTGAGATAAATATGATTATTGTGGACTTTCAATTCCAATCACATTCTCATTCCCTTTCAGACACAAACAGAAAAATAAAAAGGTAACTGTGACTATTTTTTTTCCTTGCGAGAGATATAAACTTGCATTTATGAAAAAAAAAAATGTAATTCAAGTTTATTTGTATAGGGCTTTTCTCGCTGCAAAGCAACTTATTAAATATTTAGTAGTAGCTTATCAGTGGTGACTGTCAGTTAATAAACATATGGCAGAAATGTACGGAAAAATCAATTAAAGATGTAACCAAACAGACGATGAACACTATTAACAGCAATTATTATATGATGCAATAAAACTTATAGCAAAATGTAGTTCTGTATGTTGTTTCATGGTTGGCATAATCTGAGGTCCTCTGAGGGATTGGCATCATCTCTTCTCAGGTGTTCTGGATCCAGACTGAAGCTTGTGTAAATCCTACCAAGTTCCAACCAAGCAAAAATGATTTGTTTAACCCAAACTAACGAATAATAATGCGCATTTGATCAGATATAACTGCAGTACTAGATTATGAGATGCATTATTTGAATGCTTGCCCAAAGAGATGTGTCTTTAATCTAGATTTAAACAGAGAGAGTGTGTCTGAACCCCGAGCGCTATCAGGAAGGCTATTCACGAGTTTGGGAGTCAAATGCGAAAAAGCTCTACCTCCTTTAGTGGACTTTGCTATCCTAGGTACTACCAAAAGTCCAGAGTTTTGCGACCTTAGGGAGCGACCTTCACGGATCTAGTTGTGATTTCTTAATAAGAGGCTTAATAACCGCCAGCTTGAATGGTTTTGGGACGTGACCTAAAGACAACAACGAGTTAATAATATTGAGAAGCGGTTCTTCTGCTACAGGTAACAACTCTTTCAGTAATTTAGTGGATACAGGATCTAACAGGCATGTTGTTGGTTTAGATGCAGTGATAAGTTTATTTAGCTCTTCCTGTCCTATAGTTGTAAAGCACTGCAATTTACAACTATAGGACAGAAAAAATCAATTCCCTTTATAATTTTGTGGCAGAAACAGAATTGAGAGATGTAAACTGAGAATTTGTATTTCACCATTCATGCATATATGCATACAGACTCAACCCGACTGAAAAAAAATATTTTACAAAAAAGTTTTAAGATTTAATATTTTGAAAATATGATTATATTCAGTTATGTTAACAGAGCAAACAATTAAATTGATCAACTTTATTATGAATAACTATTAGTATAATAAATTATTTTGGTTGCCAAGCCCTAGTTATTCCTATATGGGTTTAACAAGCATAGTTTTTGCCAAATTTATGATGGACAGATATCACCTGTCCATTTTCAGCTCAAATTGACACAGAGAGTAGCAACAGGAAACAATCTAATAAATCACAGCCTCATGATACACTATTGTGCTAAACGTTACATAAGAAACACAAAACTATTGTGTAATCGAAAACTTTTATGTATTTTTGTTGCAGATAAACTTTTTTATGCTTCACAGTTGAACAGATTAAAAGCCCATTTTTTTGTCATGCTCGACAGCTTTGAGAAGACTTGGCATTTCCATAATAGTAGGCAGCAGTTTTTGGAAAGGATACATTTCCAGATGCCACTGACCAGATAAAACAATTATACAAGAAGCAGACAGTCCGACTCTTCAACTGAGACATTCACGCAGGCCCAATCCATCTGTGTTAAATTAGGATATGGCACAGGATGCCCAGGAGCCAATGGTTCGGCTGAAACTATCACTGGAGGACATTATTGGATGACGAGGAGTTTTATGATTTATCCTGTTGTCTTATATTCTTACAGATTCACAATAAAGATTCAAAGGATTTAGCAGCCTTTTATAATAAAAAATGTATTCTTGTCCTGTGTCAGCACAGGATAAGATACAGAAGAAGGTACAGTCGTTACTGCAGTTGTGAACGCAATGTGAAAAGATCCTTATATATATATATGTATAAGAATATTTTAGTGAAACTGGCTCTGTTGTTAAACTTAAGATGGTCATTTTATAAGAATAAAGGTAAACAGATTTATGACAACTAAGAAGTTATCAGATACATCTTTATGCTGTGGCTGTTTTCTTAAAGGAACAGTTTAAGAAAACTAGAAAAGCAATTTAAGAGAAATCTACACCTACAATCTCATCTACAGAAGCTTTTAGCAAACTTAAATTTTTGGGTGAATTATTCCTTTAATGTCTGGGATAAAGTTGTGAAATGCTTATCCATTTTATCACTACCACACCATCCCTTCCTGATTTGCAATATTTAACAAGGCCTTTAAAGAGAATTCAAAAACCTGTTTAGATCAAGCTAACTTGCACACTGACGATTATTTTATGGTTATTATAATGAAGATTTGTTTTGGCATTTTTTTGGCTTTTGTGTGTGTGTGTGTGTGTGTGTGTGTGTGTGTGTGTGTGTGTGTGAAATCTTGGCTTTGCACACTGCCTGACCATATTCACAGTCCTCTAATAAAACTACGCTGGATGCCAGACAACTTTACAGAAATCTTCAGACTCTATATCTTCAAAAGAAAACAATCCTCTCTGTTCATGGTGGAGAATTTCAATCAGCTGTTATCAGACGTACTGCTACCCAGCTCTCAGAGTGGGTCCTCTGATGGAAATAAATGTGCCTTGCAGACCTTCTCAATTTCACACTAACTGTAGCTAAATTACCTCACATCTGCGTGTCCACCTGCTAACTATCTGATGAAATGTTTGCCGTGGCCAAATTAATTGAATTAAACCTCATGCTGCTGTTTTGAAATTGCTACAGATATTCACCTGCTATTGGATGATAACTGGTTGACAAGTCATATGTGTTAGTTGCTATTGGTGCTGAGGAAGCTTTCATTTGTTGTTGACAGTGTGTCTTGTGGGGACAACTTCAATGATGTAGCAAACTGAATTCTGAGAAAATGTCTAATTAGTAAAAACAGGGGATGTGTCTACATCTATAGACTATTGGCACTGTGCTAAAGAATAATCATTACTGTAATGTATCATCCCAGAGCAACAAAGTTTTGATTGCTATATATATATATATATATATATATATATATACTGTATATATACTGTATATATATATTCCTCCATGTGAATGTCAAGTTAGATGAAGTAATAAATCCTGAATGAAAACTATTTGCAACTAAATTATCATCATATTGGACCCTAACAAAGTGCTACTAACATGACTGCATTTGATTGAATAGCTTTTTCGCACCAAGGATGACTGAACTATACATTTCCATAACAATGGCCGAGTCAAGGCCTATAAGCAACTTTAAATGATCCTTGGCCGCATAATACAGTATAATGGTCATGGTTTTGAATGATTTCCTCTCTTCTAATGCCTTTCCTATCACTCTCTCTTCCTCTCTTCACCACAGCGCCCCTTTCCTGTCTAGATTTGTATTCCAGATTCATAGAAAGCTTCCTCTCATTTATCTATTCTACTGAAGGTCTCTCAGAGTTCACGATATTGCCATGAGTGTTTCTACTTTACAGCCAACAGAGTCATAAGTGCTGCAATGCTTTAATGCAGTGGTGAATAAACTGGAATACTTATGTTAAATAATTGTTATAATTAAAACTAATGTACTCACACTACTGTTCAAAAGTTTAGGGTCTGAAAGATTTTTAAATGCTAAGGTTTCTTATGCACACCAGGCTGCATTTATTTGATAAAAAAATACAGTAAAACGGTATTTATTTTGGAATATTATTACAATTTTAAGTACCTGTTTTCTATTTTAATATATTTTAAAATGAAAGAAGCTGAATTCTCAGCGGCCATTACTTCATTCTTCAGTGTCACATGATCCTTCAGAAATCCTTCTAATATTCTGAAATTTCTTATTATAATCAATGTTGAAAACGTCCCAGGTTACGTATGTAACCATGGTTCCCCGAGGGACTGTGCTGATTATTATTATTATTATTTATTATTTATTTTATTTTATTTTTAATTTAATTTGGTGTGAAAACTGTGATGCATTATTTTCATGGCTCTTTGATGAACAGAAAGCTCAAAAGAAAATTTTTCAAAACATTTTTTTTTTCACTTTTGATCAGTTCAACATGTCCTTGCTGAATTTTTTTTTTAATTCTTTCAAACAGAAGTGTTACTCATATCAACATTCCACTCAGTAACCTGCAATACTAATGTGATATGGCTATATTCATTTGCTGTCAAGTGGTAGCTCTATGTGGTATGTGGTATTTTGTTATTATTGGCTGAACAGTTTGTCTTTATTGCGGGCACAGCCTCCTTGCTTGTTCAGAAACAGTCACTGAATTACTGTACATTGTGACTGATTATTTCTCAGAATTGACTAATCAGTTTGAAGAGTGTTTCTTCCAGGCATTTCCCTCAAAAACACTGAATCACTCTCCCTCTGAACTACTAATGTGTGTGTATATACATGCATTTTGATTGCAATCTCTAATTGCAAAAAGGCTCTTATAAAAAAATCTAAGATTTAATTTATGATTGTAGCTTAGATTGTAGAGTATGGACAATGATGCATTTAAGCAAAGATTAAAAATGATAGTCCTAATGTAATATTTCATTCCATGGACAATTCATCCCATAACTCTTGGAGGTTCCAAGAGTTCGTGGTAAAAGTCAATGTATCACACAGACTCAAGTGGCTTTTATAAAACAGCAGCACCAGCAATATGATAAAATATACCAATGTTCAATATTGAGCTAAATGTATTATTAGTGAAACATTTCTTTCACTGGGGTGAGGGTGGGTGAGTTTACGTATATAGAATGTGCGGTCACAGATGTCATTTTATTGCGGCTTTGAACATGGATCGTCCAGTTAATATTCAAAGCTGAACCATCCCTTCTATAATTAGTCATTTCTAACAGTATTGAGTACCTAATGCCTGGGATGTTGTGAGCATTTGTGGAAAGACCTTTCTAACTAATGCTACTAACCTGCAGCGTGTTGACATTATAGCTGTTGATTAAATTGTGTAACCCACCCACCTGTGGTGCGTTTCCTCACCTGTTGTCATAATGAATGTGTTTACCAGTGTCACTGAAGCAGATATGATCATATAACTATTCTTAGTCCATGCTATTTTGTGAACCGCAAAGTCTGTGATGTTAATGTTGCTCTGGTTAATCTCGTGTGAATGAAAAATTAGCTAACCCTTGTGAAATGGAAGCACACTTTAGCATACTGAAGAAAAAAAAGTATTATGGAAATAATATATTTCAAAAGAAGATACTAAAGCAATAGTTCACCCAAAACAAACATTTTATGAAAATGTAATCACCTTTAGACCATCTGAGATGTAGCTTGGTTTATTTCTTCATCAGAACAGATTTAGAGAAATGTAGGATTACATCAATGGTTCACCAATGGATCCTCTGCAGTGAATGGGTGCCGTCAGAATGAGAGCTCAAACAGCTGATAAAAACATCACAATAATCAACAAGTAATCTGCATGACTCCAGTCCATCAATTGTCTTCTAAAGTGAAAAACTGTGTGAAAATTCTGTCATCATTTAATCACAACATCAGTTTCTTTCTACTGTTGAACATAAAAGAAGACATTTTGAAGAATGTTTCTAACCAAACATTTGCTGGTCCCCATTAACTATGGGGGGGAAAAGGCCTATTATGGCTAGTCAATGGGAACCAGAATCTGTTTGGCTACTGACATTCTTAAAATATATATTTTTTTACATTCAACAGAAGAAAGAAACTCCTACAGTTTGGAAGGGATGAGCAAATTAAGACAGAATTTTCATTTTTGGGTGAACTATCCCTTTAAGTACATCTGTAGTTCATAATTATGCAATCACTCCTATTGTCTTGAATGTTTAATGTACTGACAAGCCAGTCAACACATCAAAATAAGCTTACTTCTTTAAAGCATGACAAAAAATTAACAGCACATAATGATGTAAAGCAAAACTAATTTTAAATTAATATAATATGCACTTTTTAAAAGTGTGTGTACTAAGTACACTTACTGTAAGTGGCCTTATTTCATTAATATTATATGATCTGCAACTACATTAAAAAAAAAATATGCTTATAATATTTAAAGCACACTACAAGTGCACATTTAATACAATATTTTGTTCACAAGGGAGCTTATTTACTTATAAAGTTATCAAGAGTGTGGCATTTGCATCTTTCTTGAACGTCAGAGGTAGTGTTAATCTCAGTGTTCTTGATTCAGAATGTCACATTAGAGTAGATGCCCTTAGACACAGAGGATTATGGGATTTAGGCTACTCACTGCCGTACCTCTCAGAATGTATCACATTCAGATGTCCCGACAAAACGTCCGTCTCTGGTAATTGGTAGATTTCCATAAGTAAATCCACTGCTCATTCATTCCCCGAACTGCTGGAGTTGAAAACGGAGCAAAATGGCAGGACGTGACAAGAGCAGTGAGAAGATATAGGCTATGCTCGGTTTCAAAAACATTGAGCTGCTTACACAAAAAATAAATTCATAAATTCAATTAAGCACATATTGAAATCTAAATTAAATGGTGTTATTCAAGTCAAAATTATTTTAGTTTGTTGCATTGCGACCTCAGTCAAAACATAAATTCAAGATGGCAGATGACGCATGAGAAACAATGATTGGGAATACATTTACATTTCAATCTGTAAAAAAATAAATAAATATATATATAAAAAATTACCCAACTTGAAAGGTTAGCTTAAAGGAATAGATCACCCAACAATGAAAATTTGCTGAAAATGTACTCAACCTCAGAGTTTGTTTCTTCATTGGAACAGATTTGGAGAAATTTATTTTTAGACATTTTTAGAAATGTCTAAACAGCTGATAAAAACATCACAATAAGTAATCCATATGACAACAGTCCATCAATGAATGTCTAGTGAAGTGAAATGCTGTGTGTTTGTAAGAAACAAATCCACCATTAAGGCATTTTAACTTGAAACCGTCACTTCCAGCAAAAATCTATAATAATGCTTCCTCCAGTGATAAGTCCTGTTGTCTAAAGTCCCTGCTGTCTTCTCACTTCATAATCCACTGACATATTTCTTTAGAACTGTTCTGGACTGTTTTCACTTGCAAATGGTTCTTTATGCATATTTCTCTCCTGATTCAGACGAAATTATTTTTTCACTAGAGAAATCAATAGTATGGATGAAGGACTCTTCGAAGTTAAAAACATCTTAATAGATTTTGCAGCTTTACGCTTCACAATACATTAATTGATGGACTGGAGTCATGTAGATTACTTGTGTTGTTTTTATCAGCTGTTTGGACTCTCATTCTGACGGCACCCATTCACGGCAGAGGATCCATTGGTGAGCAAGTGATGTAATGCAAAATTTCTCAAAATCTTTTCTGATGAAGAGACAAACTCATCTACATCTTGGATGGCCAGAGTGTGAGTAAAGTTTCAGTAAATTTAGTAAACTATTCTAGTGCCAAACTCTGTTGCAAGTTGATTCTGCCACACGGAGCGCTATTTACTAGAGTAGGTGACTTACTAGGAATGCTGACTTATAAGATAGCTATGCAGGCTGTAGGCAGAAAGATTATTCTGTTTTCTGATGTTAACACAGTAGCATGTTGTTGCTACACATTAAACTTAAATATTATTACTTCAAAAATGGTTCAAATTAAACAATGCATCATGACTTACGCTGGTGAACAGTGAGCAGATAGAAGCACTCACAGCTTTTTAGCATACAATAAAAAATGTAACAGACTGAAACCATCTGGTCTTATTCCTCTGGTCTTTTATTTCGGCCGTGGGCCTCTCTGGAATAACACTGAGTGCTCACAATTTATCTCCAAGAAAAAAAAAAGGAAATGTAATAATCAAGGATGAGGCATTCAGGCTCTTCTCGGAAAACCGCTGGTGTCACTAACAAGAACATTTCTCTAGTCAGTGGTTTAGGAACAGATTCACTGGTCTCAAATCACATCAAGTGAGGAACGAGATCACAGATGGACTCTCGGGTTTGTCAGGACCGTAATAATAATTCTAGCACTAGCACACCCTTCCCCTTTCATTTCCACCCGCAGAGTGAGAGAGACACTAAGACGCTCTCTGAGGAACAGACTGAGAGAATAGAGCTGTTCAGTCATGACGTCAATTTGTAGGCCAACCCGCAAGGCTAATTTGCCAGGGTTCTCTGGGGATTTTTTCAATGGCTTTTTAGAATAGTAGTTTTTGATTTATGTGTAAAATAAGGCCTGTGGATAATATTACATTTTGTTCTACAACATAAATGACACACAGTCATACCTCATATTTTAAAATGTAAAATTTTCTTACAGCAGATGTTCGATTCATCATACACAAACGCATCTTATGGTAGTGTTATTTTAACATTATTTATATACTATTTTAGTATTTATTAATTTTTGCATTATATTTTATATTCATATTTGCAGTTTTCTTTTTAATTTTAGTTTGTTTAATAATTTTCTTGTGTGCTTTTGTCATTTATTTTTTTAATATATATTTCTATTTAGCTTTAAAGGGGTCATATGATGCGATTTCAAGTTTTCCTTTCTCTTTGGAGTGTTACAAGCTGATCTATGACAATGTGGCGCTTCTGAATTAGCTGAACTGTTTTGTTATTAGTTTAAGTGTTTGCTATTGACTGTTCAAATGCGGAGTTTTGCGCATCGTGTGTGTGTGTGTGCGTGCGCGCGTGTGTGTGACAGAGAGAGAGAGATCACAGTGGAGTCAGCTGTCGTAACCATGGCTTGTGTACTGCACACATACCAGCTTTATCCCTGTGTCTGTCACGCGACTCTGTTCCCCTTTCGGACTCTGTCTTTACATTTATTTTGAAAGATGAAGCTCGCGATTATGGTAAGGGGCGTTACATTTCCGACGAGTGCTTGCTGTGTTTGGCAAATTTACAATACAATGGGTCAGCTGGCCAATCAGAGCAGACTGCGCTTGTCAGAAGGAGGGACTTTGTAGAAAACAAAGCGTTTGAGAGAGGCGGGGCATAGAGGACCTACAATCATGTACAGTATTTGAAAAATAATGTGTTTTTTTAACATTAAAGCATGTCAACATATTCTGTTACACCAAATACACAAAATAATGATCTTTAAAAAAGCATCATATGACCCCTTTAATTTATTTTTATTTCAGTTTAAGTAATTTTAGTACTTTATTTTATTTCAGTTAGTTGCCAAGGCAGTGTTTCTAATTTTTACAATTTCTGTCTTTCTTTCTATCTTTCTTTCTTTCTTTCTTTCTTTCTTTCTTTCAATTTTTTATTTTCTTTGTCAACATTCCTTGTTATTCCAGCTTTGTTTCCATTTATAAAAATAGTTTTTAATAGTTTTAGTAAACAGTAACAACATTGATGAAAGTTGAGGACTCAACTCGGTTATGATGTTTCCATGTAGCTAATTATGATACTCCAATAAATAAAAAAATGCATAGAGTAGACAACTACTGGGTAAAAAGTACACTTTAAATTGCATTCAAATATTTTTTTCCCTAATTTCCAGTATTGGAATCACAAGATATTTTATTTATAATATATACAAAGTTAATTTACAAAGTTATTTTTTCATATTAGAAGCCGTTTTGGAAAATGGATGGATGGATTGGATTTTTCTCACCATGTCCATAATCTTAATCTTTTTGTTTCATTGAGTTTCACTCAATGCATTCTGGGATAGCCTTTTAAGCAATCATGCAATACTACTTTAGAATTTGGCTAAAATAAGGAATCTCAGAAGGCAGCATAATTAAAATGCCTATGATACTTTAAAATGCCACTTCCGTAGTCAGCGCGCTAGGTTCTGGAACAGAGCAAATGCCTCTACACGGAACCCAAGAGTGGCAGATGGCACGGTAAATCTGAAGCGAATAACCAATCACATTAGGTTTCTCTCTCTCTCGTTCTCTTTCTCTTTCCCAATAATGCAAACCACAAATCAAATCACCTCACATCACAAGTATTTCCCCCCAAAACACCCACAATCACATTAGAGCCTCTGAGAGATGCAAGAATCCTAAGGGTCTGGTCGAAAATGGCAAAGGTGTGACCCATAGCATGATAATTCCACCATTATCTGCACATTATCTCCATTTTACGGTCATGTCCTGATGGAAGGTGTTGTGAACAGTTAAAGGAGTAATGCATTTTAGGCTTTTTGCTACTTACGGTAAGTTTTCTGTTATGAAGATGTGTGTGCTGGACCTACAGCATAGACACCTCACTACGTAATATCTTTTGTCTTTGTTCTCATCTTTTGAGTGAACGGTCACACTCATAAATTGAAGATAGATGACACAGTGATGGGTTTGTGACTGCGTGAGATGACTGGATTACACCAGTCCTACTCTCCTCATCCTCTCTTGATTGCTTCCTTTGAGCTATTTGCAAAACGTCTCGCCGCTGGTCCTCAATCATTCTTTTTGCTTTGTCTTCTTGTTCCTCTTTGTCTTCTCTGGGATGATTTATAGATACTGTCCATTATCCCTGGCTATGTCTCATCACTCACTGCTGTAACTACTCTCTACTTATCTTCATCTGAGCCTATAAACACCACATTTTGAAGAAGTTTGTTGAAACTTTGTCACCTTTTTTTTTCTTCGCAACCGAGGAAACGTGCTTTATATTTTAATCTGAGAGCATTATATCGTCTGCTGTGTAGAAGCCGGTAACTACAATATTCCTTCTTCACTGATGGCCGAAAGAAAGTAGCCATGACAATGCATTATTATTTTTACTATTATTACTATATTGTATTTTCAAAAGTTTGGGGGTTGGAGCAATTTTTTGTGTTTTTGAAAAAAGTCTCACAGAGGCTGCATTTAAATTTTTTTTTACTTAAAATACAGGCAAAAAAAAAAGGAATAGTATGAAATATTACTACTTTTTACTACAAGTTCTCTATTTTATATTTTATATAAGTTCAGTCTTCAGCGTCACATTACACTTCAGAAATCATTCTAATATGCTTATGTAGTGCACAAGAAACATTTCTTATTTTCAGTGTTGGTAACGTGCTGTTTAATATATCTGTGGAAAGCTTGATACCCTTTTTTACCAGGATTCTTTGATGAATATAAAATTCAAAAGAACAGCATTTATTTGAAATAGAAATCTTATGTAACAATATTAATGTATTTATTGTCACTTTTGATCAATTCAATGTGTTCTTGCTGAATAAAAGTATTAATTTCTTTTTTTTTTCAAAATCTTAGACTCCAAACTTTTGAACAGTAGTGTATGTTTATATTACTTTTGCCAGCAAACAATTTTTGGGGATGGCTTTTAAAAGTGTGAAATGGACTGTTTTGCCATCTACTCATAAACAGAATGACTCACAATAAAAATCTGCAGCATTAACACGGGCACACCAGTACTTTGTCTCAAAGTTTCTCTACTTTGGTCTAGAATCAGGAGCCAAAGAATAGCAATCTCGGAAATGAAAGAATAGAATATGATGCAGGGATCACCAGTGGGACTGATGCACATACAGTAGGTAGATCAAATCGAGGTTTAATAAACCAATCTGCAGAGTAAGATGACTGTATGGAATGGAAAAATGCTTGCTTCAGTGACCTTTAGCAGGGGGTCAGCGCTACACCTTTTCTTTCATTATGAAGTGGCCTTTTAGGAGCACAGAGCTATAGCTTTCCATGTGAAGCAATTATTTAGACCATTATTGCATTTTTCCACTTCAGTGTAATTCTGGACAAGTGCAGCTGGTTTTGTGTCAGTAAGCCTAATATCTTTTTGCAGGAAGGGAAAGTTATTGAGCAAGCCTTTGACCTTTTACTTTCCCATTCAAAATTTTCAAACTCACTATTGTGCGGTCAAACAAATAATTTACAAAAAAAATAGGCTTTTTGTGACATTGGTGTGAAAAATAAGAGAAGTTGAGAAGGCACTGATCATCTCGATATGCAGTATTTCCTCAAATATTTCTTAAATTTCATCATTTTCTGACTAGAATGCTTTTGTGGATTGCAAAGTCAGCTGCTTTTCCCTCATAGCTGTGCATCCTTAAGATAATTCAAATGCGTTTATTTGTCACAAATCCAAAAGCATTTTTCCATACCTGCGAACTAAACGTTGGCCGTCTGCTCTTAAGATATTTCGTCTATAGCAAAAAAAGTGATTACGGTACAAACGAACAAAGTGGCATGTATTAGTGGATTTTTGCTTACCGTTGCTTTCCACATCTGTGGTGGCGTATCTGCAATTTACTCACTTTACATCAACAGCAGATGGTGTGCAAATTCCCATTATTCTACATACATTTGCGGTAACAGCAAAAGGGCGGACACGTGAAGCACAGACAGGGCTTGTGAACTTCACCGGATTGATGACTACATACTTCAGCACTGATCTGTTCGATGGAACATAAGGCCCAATCCCAATTCTATCCCTTAGCCCTTCCCCTTTCCCCTAGGGGTGTCTCGTTTCTCTTTTGGTTGGAGGGGTAGGGGTAAGGGGAAGGGCCAGATAGCCCTTCAAACGAAGATTTTTCGGGACCACACTTCAAACGAAGGGGTATGAATTATCTCAGCATAAACTGGTTTCAGCGGCAACATGGCTGCCCAAGCGAACAAAAAGACACATAAATGTAAGCATTTTTGGCATTAATAAAGATTTTAACGAAAAGTTATCATTTGTTTTATGTAACATTCAATCGTGAGTTCATATTTACGGTCATGTTACTCAAAGAAATGTTTGCAAAAAATCGCTAAAGTTTGCTAATGTCATATCATTACTGACTACACGATAGTGCCACAACATATTTTCATGTCTGATCAGGGCGATAATAACCACCATAGACATAAGGAGGGCTAGTACCCCCAATAATTATAAATCGCTAAACCCTTTTCT
>NW_015506173.1:220095-226553 GCF_001515645.1 Sinocyclocheilus grahami
GAGTGAGTTTACTTCAAAAACAGCGATTTTATCCTCTAGTTGCTGGAAAATATAATGAGTGATTCAGTACTGTTATTAATAAAAGTCGTGGGGCAGCGTTGACAAGTTTCTTTGCTCCTGGATGTGTGAGCTGTGCGATATCTGATGTGTGTGTGTGTGTGTGTGTGTGTGTGTGTGTGTCAGTATGCAGCACATTAATATAGACCGGTAATTAAAGGCTCTAATGCACACACCAGCACACCAGTATAGGTGTGTGTACTGTAGGAGCTAGACGACGTATGATGACGTGTGACGTATAGTAGTGGTGTCCCAATTCTTAGGGGAATATTTTCACCCCTACCCCTTGACACTCTGTTTCAAGGGACAAGGGTAAGGGGTAGGCGGAGGGCTAGGGAAAGGGGAAGAGGTATAAAATAGAATTGGGATTGGGCCTAAAAGTCAAGGGAAAACTTCAAAAAATTTTCAGGGATGTAGCAGCTTTTCCCCCAATTTGCTTTCTTCTGAGCTTCACGGAGTGTTTCTGGAAACTTTATTTCAGTCAGTGTTTGTCAGAAGTCATCTCCATCTTTCTTCTGCCATAACCCTGACTGCCACAGAAGGTGAGACTGGAGTTTCTCTCATGCTCTTGTTCTCTTTCTTCTCCCACACATGGTAGGTTGCAAAAGCAGCCGCTTACAAAATGAGCATTTAAGACAGAGATTAATGTGTGTGCAGGGGGTGGGGGGGAGAGCAGAGCAGAGAGAGAACAACAGCAAATCCATTACTCTCCTCTTGATAAGCCTCTCTCTCTCTCTCTCTCTCTCTTTCTGTCTTGCACGTCTGTATAGTGAGGTTATGGAGGTGGGGACAATGTTTCTCTGGATTATAGTACTCCCACATCATATCACAGACCTAATTGGATCTGAAAGGCCTTCCCTTTCCCCCCTCTCTCTCTCTCTCTCTCTCTCTCTCTCTCTCTGCCATTGTGTGCAATGAACATTGGGCTGACTATTGAAATATAGCAGTGGCATAAAAAAAGGCCCACTAAAATTTTAATCTTAATTTGATTTGCTGCCTTAATTTTTTATTTATTTTTTTTTCAAATTAAAACCTGCAGTGATAAATCCATTACATTTGATCATTTTGATATACAGGTGCATCTCAATAAATTAGAATGTTGTGGAAAAGTTCCTTTATTTCAGTAATTCAACTCAAATTGTGAAACTTGTGTATTAAATAAATTCAATGCACACAGACTGAAGTAGTTTAAGTCTTTGGTTCTTTTAATTGTGATGATTTTGGCTCACATTTAACAAAAACCCACCAATTCACTATCTCAACTAATTAGAATACGCACCTGTAAACCTGTAGATGCACCTGTAAACTCATGATGAAGACTAACTAAATTAAATACTGCAATGCTAATTTATTTCTAGATATTAAGCAATTTTTTAGTGCTACCTACTACAGAAATAACACAAAATACATTATAAATTAATTAATTTGAAAAAATTAAATTATAAAAAAACATGTTCTTATTACAGAAGTGGTAAACAAAGTACTAAAAATATAAAAAAAATCATAATAAAATAATAAATTATAAATCCCTTACAATTACACAAATTATAAATTATGGAATGTATGTTAAATGGAATATACATTCATTTTTAACATTTCAGTTAACTATTAACTATTTCAGTCAAGACATTTTATACTAAAAACATTTTTTTTCATACATTTTTCGAACTGTAAGTAAATGACATTTTAAATTGAGCTGTGTTATCATCAGCTAAAACATATAGCTAGCTTTACCTGAGGTTACAATTAGTTGCGAATGGTTTTGCATACAGGGTCTATGAGCAATTACCACTGTGCCCTTTAGCAGAGCACCTAATCTCAGGTTGCTCCAGGGGAGCTACACCTGTAATGAACATTCTGTAAAGAGAGAAAAGCAACTGCTAAATGACAACTTGCTATTGACTTACTAAATATAAATTTCAACATGAACATGATTGTCACATTGCTTATATTTAATTACAGATATAGAACATAGCTGCAAGGAGCAATTATAGGGCCAAGCACAGCCAATCTGCACAATGCCAAGAGTTCAAGGATGACAGAGGTGCAACTTTAACACAACCTTTTGGATAAAATTCCTGACATACATTTAGAGATATTTTTCCACCAACATTGTCAAATACACAAGAGCGTGATTTAAAACTAGTTATAAACATCATAAATCCTGATAAATCTGACAACTTTTATGAGGCTTTGAATGAAATTCATGTCAGACAATCTTGGGGGAAATTGGAAGAGATCTGTTGCGAGAAAAGTAATAAACAAAAGAAAGAAGTTAAAGAAAATAATTCTTCCAACCCAAAGGATTAGACTATTTTAAGCAAAAGATAAGACACTTTGAGCTAAAGGTGGCGCTAGAGGGTCTGAGTGGGAGACTCCAAACTTAGTCAGAGGACTAGTCAGGCCCACAGCAATCAGCATGCCAAACTTCCCTCCAAATGGAAGTTTCTAGAGGCTTCTGTAGACTCCCACTGCAGAGGAAGAAGAAATCTAATGGATGACTAAGAGTGTTTACATGACAATGACATACTAAAAAGTTTTTCCTTTTCGTTTTTTTTGTTTTTTTGTCAGGAACAGGTCCCTGTTCACACGGATCTATCAAAATTACTAAAAACGCTGCATTATACATGACAGGCCAGTAGTTGGTGATGTTACTTCTGATGTTACAGTGTAGTATGTATGCACATGACCAAAGCAACTGGAAGGCAAGCCTGCAACCTTTTGCCAAAAAAGCATAACGGCTAATGCTAACACTGTTGCTTTGGCGGTACGTACGGGAGACCAGAGGCCATTGTATGATTGGCCAACGTGATCTCAAGATAATTTGTATGTATTTTACGTAAAATGTGGTTCTATAAAACATACATTTACGTAAGTTTTTACTGGCACTAAAACGTACAAAACTGACGTATTGACGACACCTAAAAATGAATCCTTATGAATATTGAAATTGCGGCATTAATTTTATTAGTTTTTAGTTGTCATATGAATTACCTTGTTTTCAATTGCATTATTAAATAGTTTACTCATTTACTTATGAAATGATAACATTTGATTTGTTGTGTGATTTCTGCTGCCAGCTCGTTTCCAAGAATATGCCTACATAATGTTAAACACGACTTTAGTTTAAACCTCCACAGTATAAGAAAACAAGGTCGACTGAAGACGTTTTTTGACATGTCATCACATTCATTCATAACATCACAAGGTAAAAGAAAATATGATCCAAACTACATTAAATATAATTATCAATTTCAAGTGTTAATACTTTTGTGTGACATATGCTGTTCATAAAAATAAGTTTCAGTGTTTGACAAAGGACATTTTTGTTTACTTTGTTTTTTTTTTACTTGTTTATACAATTTTGCTGCTGCGTCCAATGTGAAATCAGAGTTCTGATTCTGTTCACCACTGATCCTGTAATGCAAAAAACATTTGCTTGTTTCCTGGACATTTGCCCTCTCTCTTTCCCGCAGACAGCAGAATGGTCATAGGATGTGAACACACTGTGCATTGCTCAGTCTGAATAATCAACACATCTACATCTTCCTCCCAGGATATTTACAGAGGAACAGAGAGAGAAAGAGAGAGGGAGGGAGGGAGGGCAATGTTTGGTAGTAGCAGTGCGAGTGCATATTCATATTTTGTTGATGGAAAGAGAGTGAACAGAAGCTTTATATGCAGGTTATTCCAGTCACATGAGGGTAAGAAAACAGAGGTCAAGAGGGGTCTGGAAATGTTGCTCAGGAGAAAAGAACATTGGCACCTGTTTTAGGTGTATTGATTCATTGTTTATTTGTAGCTTCTTTTCCTGTATAACATAAGCAGGGGTGGGGGGCTCAGTTCTTCTGCTCTACTTCTAGTCCAGGTTACCTTTAATTCTAAAATGTAACATAAGTTGTATGTGTTTAACCAGTTCTCCCTGTCTTGTACAGTGACTAAAAATAGGTGTCATGCATACCTTCAGGAATTATATAATTAAGTTATAAAAATGAGGTTCCATCCAAAGTCACATAAATTTCAGTACTAATAGACCTTTGCAGCTTTTTAACTGAATTACACATTCAGAAATGTAACAGAAACCAAATCAGTTGGGCTAAATTTAAATAATTTTGTATAAGTCCATGAACTAGATTCTTTAAAATACAGCCAACAGTTTTTTTTTCTTGTTAATGCGTATTATATATAAAGCCATTGTCATTTAATAAGTGTGAGGGGACTTTATGTACTTTGAGGTTACATAATGTTACTGATATTAGTTGAGACTAAACCAAAGGCTGACTTCAAACACAACGTCCGAATCAAACTGTGTGCGTCTTTGCATTAGTGGTGAGAATCTTTCTGGGGGATTGTTACATCGATATGCAACAGAAGGGGACAAGGGGACACTCTTTATGAATTAGTCATTTACTTCATTATTTACTTAACAGATTCACTTTAAAAAACTGATTAATTTAGGAATGAACAAGCAAACAAGTTACAATAGATTTGGAGAACTATAGAAATGTATTTGCCAATCAATCTTCGCAGTGAATGGGTGCCGTCAGAAAGAGTGTCCTAACAGCAGAGGCGGACAGTAACTAAGTACATTTACTTGAGTATTGTACTTAAGTACACTTTTTGTGTATCTGTACTTTACTTGAGTATTATTTTTTCTGGAAACTTATGACTTTAACTTCACTACATTTGAAAGACAAATACAGTGAAGTGAAAAACTGTGTTTGTAAGAAACTGCATTCACTGTAGAGACAACATTCACTACAGAGGATCCATTGGTGAGCAAGTGATGTAATGCTAGATTTCTCCAAATCTGTTCCGATGAACAAACAAACTCATCTGCATTTTAGATGGCCTGAGTGTGAGTATACATTTTCAGCAAATCTTCATATTTGGGTGAACTACTCCATTAATGTGAGCAAATCAAAGGTACTGATATATCTATAATATGAAGCAATGCACATATTAGAAAAAAGTGCTTATTTTCTGTATATGAAATGTTGCCCTACTGAGAGTAATAACACATAGTATAAAGGCCTGTAATGGTGACAGTAGCACCAACGCTGGATTACTCATTATAAGACCTTCTCTGTGCCTGTCGCAGGTTATATGCAGGGGTGTGAAGTAACGAATTACAAATATTCACGTTACAGTAATTAAGTAGTTTTTATCAGTAATTGTACTTTTTTGAGTAGTTTAAAAATTGTGTACTTTTACTTTTACTTGAGTACATTTTAAGTGATGTATCGGTACTTTTACTCCACTATTTTCCTCCGTTTGTGGTCGTTACATGCTTATTTTAATTTAATTTTTATCCATCAACGTGATTGGATCAAATTGTGCATTTAAAACTATAACCGCCAACTGTTTACCATGGCTGCTGGAAGTGCATTCTTCAAGCATCAATTCAGTCGCATCTTCCTCTAACTTGATATGTTAAGGTAAATTTCGGATTTCTGCTTACTAAATGATTTGTATATATGCTTGCCTATCTACACGGCCTGAAATTTGGTGTGAGGTATTGCGTACAGTGTTAACTCCCGCAAGTGCCACGCTCGGTAAATTCCCGCTCACTTATGAGACACGTGATCTGTGCTGCCTCGGCTCTCTCTCGCGTGCGTTCTGCAGCAGTCACTTGGATAAGTCGTTGTTGCTTGTTGAACTTGTTGACTTTTGATGAGTTTGAGCGCGTGATGCGCGCTGTGAAAAGGGTTTTTATTTTATTTTATCCATTTGATACTATCCGCCTTCATTTAGCAAGTGAACTCGCGCCAGCGCGTGATGCAATAAAACTGCAGCTCGTTAATAAACTTTTTTTTTTTAAATCCATTTTTATACAATCCGCCTTCATTTAGCAAGTGCACTCACGCATAAACAATTTTCAAGTTCAACACTTTTTGTTCCGTTCAGTTGTGGATGCTGCTGATTCACCGAGACCGCCGCAGCTCAGCAAAGAGACATGTGTGTGTGTGTGTTTTCCTTTGAAAAAGTTTCCCCAGAAATACCTCGCCATTTAATGCATTTTTCCTTACAAATTGTATTATCAGCATAACAATTCGAGTAAATGTGTAAAAGGTATGGCATGAATTTGCCATCCTTCTAGAACAATGTGCATTTATGTTAAAATTGTAACAGAAATTATCAAGTTTAGTTATTTTTATTTCTTTATTGCAAAACACTCAAACTGTCACCGTTTTGGAGAGAAATGGGCTCTCATTTTAACCCATATCATGGTATGTTGGTATGTGATATGAGTTTCTAATGGTGTTTGCACTGTTCTAAACATTTAATATGTTATGTGCAACAACAGCATGCTGTCATGCTGTCTTTACACATGATTTTAAATCTATTTTTTCAAACTTTATGATTTAAATGGGGATGATTGTACTGAGAATAACTTTCAT
>NW_015506173.1:230715-242597 GCF_001515645.1 Sinocyclocheilus grahami
TTTGAGTAGTTTAAAAATTGTGTACTTTTACTTTTACTTGAGTACATTTTAAGTGATGTATCGGTACTTTTACTCCACTATTTTCCTCCGTTTGTGGTCGTTACATGCTTATTTTAATTTAATTTTTATCCATCAACGTGATTGGATAGAGAGTAATAGGTCTCGTGACTTTCGTCAAATCAAATTGTGCATAGAAAACTATAACCGCCAACTGTTTACCATGGCTGCTGGAAGTGCATTCTTCAAGCATCAATTCAGTCGCATCTTCCTCTAACTTGATATGTTAAGGTAAATTTCGGATTTCTGCTTACTAAATGATTTGTATATATGCTTGCCTATCTACACGGCCTGAAATTTGGTGTGAGGTATTGCGTACAGTGTTAACTCCCGCAAGTGCCACGCTCGGTAAATTCCCGCTCACTTATGAGACACGTGATCTGTGCTGCCTCGGCTCTCTCTCGCGTGCGTTCTGCAGCAGTCACTTGGATAAGTCGTTGTTGCTTGTTGAACTTGTTGACTTTTGATGAGTTTGAGCGCGTGATGCGCGCTGTGAAAAAGTGTGTTGGAAACACGAATTGAGGACCAAATCTGCACCTTATTGATGACCAGTGGCGTTAATATACTGCATCTGTGCCAGCGCATGATGTAATAAAACTGCAGCTCGTTAATAAAGTTTTTTTTTATTATTATTTAAAAAATGTTTATCCATTTTATATATATATTTTTTATCCATTCCTTCTAGAACAATGTGCATTTATGTAAAAATTTTAACAAATTATCAAGTTTAGTTATTGTTAGTAAATTAACAATTGGTCCCTCTATATCTCTTTGCCACCTCTGAAAATTCTCAGTCCCTTAAAGTGTATAACGGCCGGGAAGCAAGAAAACACACATTCAAATTGTATTCTCAATACTTCAACTTTATTCATAGATACAAATATCTTATATAGGCATATGTCGAGGGGAGTTTCAACCCTTTAACCAATGAGGATATAGATGACATACATATAGGATCTTGGCCAAGAACATGTGTTTATATAAAATGGCCACATGTACAGAAAAATATGGACATATTAGGAATAGACTTGGTGAAGGATGCTGAACTCTCTTCATAGTTCATCACGAACCCCTTTACCTTGGAGTCCTAGCTTTCGTGTCCTTATTTGAGCATTTGAACCAAGAAAAGCTAATGCATACATGTGTGCACGCGTACCTCGAATATGAGTAAGAGATATTAAAACATAATACAAGAGAGAGAGAACAGATGGAGGAGGGGGATTCAGAGAGAGTGCGCTGTACAGTGAGGGCGAGTGAGAGAAGGAGAGAAGAAAAGGAAAGGAGGGGTGAAAACATCTGGAACCAATCTAAAGACAGAGAGTGTTTTCTAACAGTTATTCTTATTTCTTAATTGCAAAACGCTAAAACTTGCACCTTTTTTGGAGAGAAATGGGCTCTCATTTTAACCCATATCATGGTGTGTGATGCTGAACTATGAGTTTCTAATGGTGTTTGCACCGTTCTAAACATTAATATGTTATGTGCAACAACAGCATGCTGTCTCAGTGGCCTTACACATGATTTTAAATCTATTTTTTCAAACTTTATGATTTAAATGGGGATGATTGTACTGAGAATAACTTTCATCTTTTCTTCAACTGAATACTGTTTCCGTGCTGTTTTGATGTATTTTAAAGAGTTGGCAGTCAAAATTAAAACTGCTGGATGATAGATATTCTTCATTCTTTATGACAAATAAGATAATGTGAATTACAGAATGTACAACATTTTTAAAATGAATAAATTGCGGTGTACAGCGTTTATTATGAGGGGGTAGAATCCACAGCTCAGTACTCACTACTCAATACTCATGAGTACTTTTAAATACGCTACTCTTTTACTCAAGTAGTTTTTTGGACAAGTACTTTTACTCTACTCACACTACATTTTTTGGAAGGTAATGGTACTTTTACTTGAGTATATTTTTTCAGTACTCTTTCCACCACTGGTTATATGTAATAATTCATGAAAAAATGCTTTATCCATTCAAGGTACATCATTTTAAAAATTCATTCTGAACTATCTTTTAACCCTCTAAAGAAAGCTGTCTTTGTCTTTATGAATGCCCATTCATCTTTGTTAAAGTTGATTTTTTTTCTGCTGTTTGTGGGTGGCTGTGTACGAACGTATACTTTTAAAAGCCATCTTTCAAAAACAAAGAGCAGACAGTATGTGTCCATGACAACGAGGATGTGAACTTGTTCCAATGGCAATGGCAGGGATGTAGAAACCACAGTAGGCAATGACTGTTTATACTCTACAGTAAGCTGAACAGAGACTGCAGATGACTGCAGACCAAATCAATCAGCGGTCTGAAAACACAATAGAAATTATATATATATATATATATATATATATATATATATATATCACAAGAAAACAGTATTTTTAGTTTGAAATTTCATATTCAATTTAGTGTGCAACTTGCTGTTTCTGTCTGTGAAATTTACTAGCAACTGAGTGAAAATTGTTTCCACATTTTTTTTTTTACAATTTTATATACTGTTTTATATATACTTATATATGCTGTAATAATTTATGTAATACAGTATGTAGGGAAAATAGTTCTGATCCAACACTCCTTCTATTTGTGCTTTGTAATAATTTTTAGCACATATTTTTGGCCTACCACTCAGTCTCTAGTTCATTTGTTCATTACTCACTCGTTTACCTCATTTATCTCCATTTATGAACATAAGTTCAACACAGTAGTATCATCAACAAAGTTGTGATATTTAACTAAAGTTAAGTCATTTGCATTTTTTTGTGGAATTTAATCAGTCAGCAGGAAAAAAGCTTTGATAAATAATTTAAGCGATTAAGTATTAAACTATACAGTAGTTGTATTGTTTAAATATTTGTAATTATTGCACGTTTATTTATTTTGAAGAACATACCTTTTTTTTTGTTTTGAGAGTTATACATGTAAGAGCAGAGAGTTTATTACAAGTCCATTCCAAATAAAGTGTCAAACACGGATTACACTTATTTTTTGTTGTTTCACTTTTTTTTGGTTTGTTTGTGCATTTACATTCAGTTTAACCTTCAGATTTGTCAATATAAAGAACTGTTGGCAATGGAATTCTAGCTGCGAAAACAAAAACTGAACAACTGATTCCCACAACTGAACTTTATGCTAGCTATAATAACTTTTTTCATTAGCCTGTAGCATTCAGTGATGACACCTTACACTAACCCGAAACACATCAGTGCCAGAGCCTGGACCACTGATTCTCGCTAGAGTTTGAGAGTCCATCAACAAGACCACAGTCCTCCAGTGCTGCTTTTGGCTGAGAGAACGAACAGCTATCTTGTGTACAGAAACTCTTGCTAAATTCAGCAAACATTGCCTTTCAGATATAAACCCTCTTGTTACTGGTGGTGAATCAGTTGGTGATTCACTGCTTCACTGATTGATCATAATGGCCTAGAAGAAATGTTATTAGATTTGCCTTGAGGTAAAATTAGCCTCCTAACAAGCAACAACCCAACCCGCTACTTAAGCATATTCAGGCGATTAGATTAATATCCATATGATGAGATGTTGATATTTTGTAAAGTATATGTCCTCGAGGTAAGCTGAGGAATTTATTTATCTTCCAATAAGGAAACAACCACAGAGGTCCAAGTTTTATTGCTAGTGTGTGAGAAAACAATGGAGCGCTCAAAGCTGGTATGATGTCCTGAGGCCTTCTCTACTGTTTGTCTTGTACGGTAGGATCAATGGATGATGTTTCTAATCCTTCTCAGAGCTATACACTGCAAAAATGTGGGACTGCCTGTGTGTGTGTGCAAGCAAAGCCTGAATCATCCATGTTTTAGGTCTGTGCACTCTGAAAAAGTACTGTTCAGAACATTAAATTGGTTCACTTGAATTTTCATAATATGTGAGCACTCCAAATGGCACCTTTAAAGTGAACCAAGGACTGTCTTAGGTGGCAGGTTTCTCTGTCAGCATTGTAGAAAGCAAAGGGCCTCGAGTTCATTTGATGTTACACAATGACAGAGAGAGATGAGCATCATGTTTTATTATTTCTATGGAGACAGAATGAGGAACATATTAAAAACGTAATCCGCAGAATAATACACCATGACTGGAATACTGTGGGATTTATTCCCTTTGAAGAATGGATGGAGGAATTAATAAAAAAAATGCCTGATATGAGAAATGATTATACAAGATAAATTATGATTATAATACCTTTTTAAAGAGATGGGACTCCTTCATAAATAAATTTGGTTAGTTAATTTAGTCTGCTGTAGCCTGTTATCACCTTAGTGAATATCTGAACATGAGATTATGCAAGATGGATATAGTGACTTTCTGACCTTTGTTTGTGTGCATTATTGTTTGTTTTTTTGTATATTGTCCATTTGATATTCATGTTTTATGTTTGTTCATGTTGTATACTGTAAGTTTTTCCTCATCATCCTATAAATAAATGCAATTTAAATAAACAATTGTGAAAGATGAAGAAAGATTATTAATTATTATTATTTCAGCTAGTTGCCAAGGCAATTTTTTTTCTTTTTCATTTAGTTTTGTTGAAGTACTTAAATAATTAAAACTAAATAAACTTAATAAAAATTATAAAATGATATAGACATATTTTAAAAAAAGAAGAAAATAAATAAACAAATAAAAATTACGAAAACACTACAAAATTCCTAAATCTTTAAAAAAATAAGCTGAAAACAAAAATATAAAAATAAAGTCTAATTCATAATAGTCTATTAATGATAACTGTATATCAGTGGTAAAATAACGCTAAGCAGAAAAACCAACAAATGCTTTTTTTTTCATTATTAGGGCATTAAACATGTTTTTATTAATCTCGTAAATTAACTTTGACAGCAGTTGACTATAAAACATTAAATCTAACAATAATTAACAGTCATCACCAATATTATATTACAAAAATATTCAAGTGGGTTGTGTTTATTTACTAAATCACTGGATACTGGGGGCACTTTCTGCATGTAGGCTAATTATACGCAGCAAAATTATGTATTTTGTTATATAAACAAAAAGTATGTTCCGTATTAATGCACATGTGTATGCATATCATGATGACTAAATAATTATGTGCATGTTTATGTCAGAGTGGAAGTGATTAATCAGAATAATCAAAGATAGAGAGAGAGAGAGAGAGAGAGAAGAAATCTGACTGCAGGCTACAGAGATGCTCCAGCACTGCCACCAGGTTTGGCTCTCTATGAAAAGCAATTTTGCAGCAGATGATTCAACCTCCGATAGCTGTTTACTATCTAAACAGTGGCAAAAGGATAGGAAAAAAGAAAGGGGGAGGGGTAGTCCTGCTAGGGGGCAATAAGAGAGAGGTTCCACGAAGACCCATTTGCTTATATTTGGAGCAAACGATACTAGAGACTACCGAGTCAATAATTGTGCTCTATCACTGTTATGCCCAGTAGTAAGGCACTCAACCTGAGGTTACTGCTTTATGACTGACTATCTGTGCAAGTTGTTTACTGTAATTAAAGTCAATTTCACACTTAAAATATTGTTAACCTAGTGCTAAACCCTGGGTACCCAAAGTTAAAAGCGACCTTAACCCTGGCCTGGATTTAAAAAGACATTAACCCAAGGTTAAGTGCAGTGTTAAGCCTTCAATCCACTCTGAATGAAAAGCATCTGCTAAATGACAAAAAATGCTGGTAGATTGTTGAATTAAGATGGTTGATAAACTCAATTCATGTAGTTTTTTGTTAAATTAATGAAATAAACATTTCTAAAAACGCTTAGTGATTGTTGCCCTGACTTTTATTGTCCAACGCTGATGCTTTCATTGCCTCCGTTAATAATTATTATTTCAGCTAGTTGCCAAGGCAATTTTTTTCTTTTCATTTAGTTTTGTTGAAGTACTTAAATAATTAAAACTAAATAAACTTAATAAAAATTATATAGACATATTTTAAAAAAAGAAAATAAATAAATAAATACAAATTACGAAAACACTACAAAATTTTGAAATCTTTAAAAATAAGCTGAAAACAAAAATATAAAAATAAAGTCTAGTTCATAATAGTGTATTAATGATAACTGTATATCTGTCACGAATCCTGTCCATGGACTTCCGTTCAATCACCACCAGAAGTCACCCTTTCATTACATTGACTCTCGCACAACACAAACTGTTGCATATCACCCCTGACTACATATCCCATCATTAATTGCACTGATTGCACACAGCACTGATTGCACACAGCTGTTTCACTGATTGCACACAGCTGTTTCACTGATTGCACACAGCACTGATTGCACAGCTGTTTCATATCACTCACTCACTATATAACACTCACTCAAACTACTATTCTCTGCTGAGTATTGTTTAGCCTGTACCCTGTTCCGAGTCTCTGTGTTTCCTTGCCTTGCCTTGCCTTGCCTTGCCTTGCCTTCTCGGTTTCTGATCCTTGCCTGTTTCCCTGGATTTATCCCTCTCGTCTCGCCCCTGTGATTCTGTCTGCCGACCGTTGCCCTGCGCTAGCCCTAGGACTATTCTTGTGTTTTGCCTGCCACATACCTGTTTGCCATTGTTCGACCCTGCCTGTTTTGACCACGTCTCTGAAATAAAAGCTTGCAGATGGATCCACACGTCTCACGTCTCGTCAGCCCCGTTACAGAATCAGTGGTAAAATAACGCTAAGCAGAAAACCAACAAAAGTTAACTTTGACAGCAGTTGACTATTGTTGCCCTGACTTTTACTGTCCAACACTGATGCTTTTATTGCCTCCGTTAATCATATCCGCCTATTTATTATTTTTATAGCTCATCTATAACATATCTACCTCACTATGTGGAAATATTTGCATAATGCGCCCAAATGTGCACGCAAAGAAAGAAGGCGTGGTTTCAGTTACCGCAGTTAGTGTTGAAGCAGCCATGTCAGGGAGACGCTGTGTGTTTCTAGGCGAAAGCAAAAGCACTTTATTTGGCCTTCCGAAAGTAGATGCATTTAGGAATCTTTAAGATTACTCACAACAGAACAACAATGCATTTTATGGACGACCGTTTCGTGAATCTAGGAGAGGAGGTAATTCTGACTTTGCTATGAAAATCTGGCGCTTCTGAATCAGCTACTGTTTTGTTATTAGTTTAAGTATTTGCTATTGACTGTTCAAATGCGGAGATTTGCGCATCGTGTGTGTGTGCGTGCATGCGTGCGCGTGTGTGTGTGACAGAGAGTGAGAGAGAGATCACAGTGGAGTCAGCTGTCTTAACCGTGGCTTGTGTACTGCACACATACCAGCTTCATCACTGTGTCTGTCACGCGACTCTGTTCCCCTTTCGGGCTCTGTCTTTACATTTATTTTGAAAGATGAAGCTCATGATTATGGTAAGGGGCATTACATTTCCGACGAGTGCTTGCGGTGTTTGGCCAATCACAATGCGCGGGTCAGCTGGCCAATCAGAGCAGACTGCGCTTGTCGGAAGGAGGGACTTTGTAGAAAACAAAGCGTTTGAGACAGGCGGGGCATAGAGGACCTACAATAATGTACAGTATTTGAAAAATAATGTGTTTTTTGAACATTAAAGCATGTGAACATATTCTGTTACACCAAATAATGATCTTTAACAAAGCATCATATGACCCCTTTAAAACGTTATGACACTGACCTTGTAAAAGATAATCAAAGCAGAATTGTACCGAAGTTGACCATGTCGTAAAACTCTTTAGAAGTTGTCTGAGGGGTAACGTGTGTTTATGAATCCAAATGCATATTTAGGGTGTTTTAACGTCCAGGATTTACCATATCAAAAATAAACTTAATCATTTGAATAGTTAGGATAGTGAGCATATATGAATTAGAGACACTAGATTTTAAACAAGTGCTTATAATAAACAGAATGTTATCGAGTTGCTGTGGACACTGATATAGTTATTGTTATAGCTATGTTTATAGTTATCTTTAAGCCTTGTTCACACCAAGAATTATAACTATAAAGTTCTAAAAATAATTCTCAATTTAAAGGGGTCATATGATGCTGCTAAAAGGAACATTATTTTGTGTATTTGATGTAATGAAATGTGTTTATGCAGTTTAAGGTTAAAAAAACACACTTTTTTCCACATACTGTACATTATTGATTCTCCTCTATGCCCCGCCTTTCTGAAACACGTCGATTTTTACAAAGCTCATTGGTCTGAAAAGAGAGGTGTGCTCTGATTGGCCAGCTATCCAAGTGCATTGTGATTGGCCGAATACCTCAAGTGTGTGATGGAAATGTTACGCCACTTACCATACTGTGATGCCCTGTCAGGCCGGAGCGACGATTCAAAAACATGAAAACCCATTATAAACGAGGCATTTGTTGCATCCAGTGTACTCTACACTGCCCAAAATTCGCGTTTGAATCATCAGTGGCAAATTCTTTAAATATAAAAAACGTACTTACAGTCTGGAAGTCAGAACAGCCGGCATTGTAGTCTACTCTACTAGGATCAGGAAACAGTCCTCCATAAAATGTGCTGCACACATCTGAATATTTGGTTTGAAGTGTTCTGGAACAGGACGGGCTTGAGAACGGCGCCGCCGGCGGATTCGAAAAAGGAGGCTTGCGGCAACCACATGTGACGACCCCGGGTTGGACTCCGCTTTGTCCACGGTGAAAGCCGATCCGGTGATCCACAGCGCAAAGTTGTTGTATTTCCTCAGCAACCAGCACGGATCAGCTCCAGGCATGACGAAGCAGATATCGTCCTCTTTTGGAGGGCCAAACAAAGTAGTTTCGCTTTCACAACGAAACACACAGTGCCTTCATGACATGGCGGCGGCAACAACAATATTACAGCGAGAATAAAAGTTACACCTTCTTTCTTTGCGTGAACATTTGGGTGGTGTTATGCAAATCTTCCCAGAGAGGGACGTAGGTATGTGGGGGCGTGTTAGAACGAGCCGTTTTAGGTAGGTGTGGCTGACTCTTAACTTTTATAAAGAATATCTCTTTGGATTTGAGACTTTAGTCTTTGCAACTTTACAGATCTTGTTTATGCACCAAGAACTTGTAACACTCCAAAGAGAAAGGAAAAATTGAAATCGCATCATATGACCCCTTTAACAGAGATCATTATTCCAGGCAAGCAAACAGTGTAACATAAAACACAGGGATTAAAGTTCCGTCGCTACGACGGATTTCCGTCAGTTCATAAAGACAGTCACTTGCTTCATTCCTGAATGATTCGGCCGATCGAACGAATCAATTGAATTAATGAATCAGTGATAAAATCAGTTATTTGCCACCACCTGCTGGCGGATTTAGTTTCATTTTTAGTGTATAATTTCAGTTATTTGAATCATATTTCTGTATTCAAATTTTTATATTTAAAACATTAATCTCCACATGTCACTGATCACTGATTTTATCACTGAATCATTCATTCAGTTGATTCGTTTGAACTGCTGAATCATTCAGGAATGAAGCAAGTGACTGTCTTTATGAACTGATGGAAATCCATCGTAGCGACGGAACTTTAATCCCTGAAAACATAAAATTATGTGTGACCGTGTCCTGAAGCACGTGTGAAATCAGTCCAATGGAATGGCGAGATGTCACAGGCCGGGTGTTGTAAAGACCAGGAAGTTTTAAGCTGAGAGGAGACTCAGCGTCTCGTTCCCCTCGGGGAGCCATGGTTACATACATAACCCAGATACGTTCCCCTTCAGGGAACTCGCGCTGCATCAGAAACTTTGGGAATGGCAATAGCCACGCTGCCATATTGACAAATGCCTGTCTAGTGTGAAATCATGGTGAGCACGGCTAAGAGAGAATCACCTGAGAGTCTGGAGTGGTACCCAAATCTAGATTGTAAAATCTAACAAATATGAGTGGAACGGACCAGCCAACTGCATCACATATACCTTGCAGGGAAAACCCTGAGAAAAAGCTTTAGAAGCCGCCATACTTCTCCAGGGGCCTCATTTATCAACAGTGCGCATGCACAGATGTGTGCGCAATGAGTGCGTAAGAACAGTTTCATGCAAAGTGTGGGATCTACTAACTTGTACTTATACGTAGAAATGTGTGTAAATATAAGCACACCTCTGAGCATGCTTACGCAGAGCATCTAGTGGTAGAATAGCGACACTACACATAAAAAGCATGTGTGTCACAGTATGCATTAAGCAATCCACATGTCCTGTGTTTTCTTTAATTATAAAACACTCAATTTATCATTTGTCTGGTTTTAAACAGACAATTTGCGTAATTGGTGTCAAACCCTATAAAACACAGCTGTGTCAAATGTTTGTCTCAATGCAATGGCTTATCTTGCGTTATTGGAAGACTTGGAAAACAATGTACTCCGCATAGAACGCGTTTTCAAAGACCGCACTGAGAGTGAGAGCACAGAATGGCTTCTCAGTCAGTACCGCTTTCGTTGCCATGATTTTGGTGAGGACACATTACATTCACATGATATATAAAGGGAGGTGTTGTCACCATATATAGTTCATTGGAGGCGTTTCTGAATGCAAATGACCGTGAACGTGAACAAGCATGTTACTTATGCACATGTGGGATTTATCAACAATTATTTCTTACTCATGTGCGTAAGAACTGCGTGCGCACGTTTGATAAATATGGATTTTCTTGTACTTAGGCACATTCTAAATTTCATTCGTAGGACAAAATATGGAACCTTTTCTACTCACTGTTGATAAATGAGGGCCCTGGCCTCTAACACCACAAAGGAAACATGTTATCATCGGGTTTCTTCCCAATGACTAACCAAACAAAGGGGCGTGGTAAGCAGCTATGGCCACCACGTACACCCTTCAGGTATGGTCTCAAGAACCTCAGTTGAGAGACCCTCAGAGGCCAAACCCATAATTCCAGATGGGGAGGAACGATTCCATCCCTTGACCGATTCAGACGGTCCCTCCTAACTGGAATCTGAGCCATCGAGGAGGGACACTAAGTCTGAGAGCTAATCTCAGGCCGGCCAGAAGGGGGCTACTGGAAATAGACGGTGGGCCTGGACACAAACCCTTTGACCGTGATCATGTGAAGCGGGTTGCCCCTCAGGGAAAATCCCTTGGTCCTGAGCCACCACTGCAAAGGTCTCATGTACAGCAGGCCAAAAGATATCACGTTGCATTCAGACCCAACAATCTCTGAAACTGTATTAAACTTAGTGAATGGCCTAGCCTCACACTGTTCATGTATGCATCCTCTATGGCAGTGGTTCTCAAACCAGTCCTGGAGTACCCCCAGCCCTGCACATTTTGTATGTCTCCCTCATCTATCACACCTGATTCAACTCATCAGCTCATTAGTGGAGACTGCAAGACCTGAAGTGGGTGTGTCAGATATAGGGAGACATACAAAATGTGCAGTGCTGGGGGTACTTAAAGGGAAACTCCACCCCAAAATGAAAATTGTCATCAATCACTTACCCCCATGTCACTCCAACCTCGTAAAAGCTTTGTTCATCTTCGGAACACTATTTAAAGGGGTCATATGATGCTATTTTAAAGATCCTTATTTTGTGTATTTGGTGTAACAGAATATGTTGACATGCTTTAATGTTCAAAAAACACATTATTTTTCAAATACTGTACATTATTGTAGGTCCTCTATGCCCCGCCTCTCTCAAACAAGTAGTTTTCAACAAAGCCCCCTCCTTTGACAAGCGCAGTCTGCTCTGATTGGCCAGCTGACCCAATGCATTGTGATTGGCCGAACACCACAAGCACGCGTCGGAAATGTAACGCCCCTTACCATAATTGCGAGCGTCAGCTTTCAAAGTAAATATCAAGACAGTTAATAATGTCATTAGTTTTACCATCAGTTCAAGCCTGAAAG